>NW_010192144.1:3857-4830 GCF_000695765.1 Mesitornis unicolor
CCCAGCAAACTCTCTGGAAAGGCCGGCACTTATGGCTGGTCCCCATCTGTGTGGGAGCGATGCAGGAAAGCCAGCTCCCATCACTGCTAGGTACCTTCGGGGCTGTTTGTCCCTTCCAGCCTGTCCCAGGGGGCTGTGTGTCCCTCGTGGGTTTGGCTGGGGTGTGGGAGCAGTGGAGCCAGAGGGTTTTTATCTCTGAGATCTCCCTGGCTGGGTCTTGTGGCAGTGGGGGGAGCAGTTGATGTGGAGGGCAGAGCTCTCCTTTGCACCAGGGCTGCTGGGAAAGCTGTAGGGGCTGGCAAGGGGGCCCTGACCAGGACGCGTGTGTGTAAGCAGCCGTGATGAGATGGGGATGGTCGCTGGCAGCGACAGAAGCAGCAGGACTGGTCCTGGGCTGTGTGCTTAGCAGTTGCCGCGTAGGAGCATCCCAGCAGGGAGCAGGGACTGCTTTTCCTCTCGTTTTCTTCAGTGTCACCGCTGTCCCAAGGTGGCCTCTCCCAAGGCAGGGTGTTTTCAGGGACTGTGACCAGGAGGTGCCACCCTGCAGCACTGCCGGGGAGGCTCCTGGGTGCAGTGGAGCGGGAGGCAGGCGGTATCCGGGCAGCAGAGACACGGGGTCGGGTGTGCGTGCGAGTGTTGGACTGGGAGACTCTGGGGACAGCAGAGCAAGGCCCAGCAGGGACAGTCTGGCTCAGAGGGCTCAGCCTGGCAGAGCTGCAGTGGTTTTTGTGGGGCCGCTGGCAGCTGGGTGGCTGTGGCACCCACGGGCTTGGGGGCTGTGCTGGTTTATGTCAGCTCCTGGCCTGGCTGCTTGGTCCCAGGTGCAGGCAGCAAGGATCTGCAGCATCTCTAGTGTGGCCTGGCAGGGGGGATGTGCCCCCTGCACCTGCCTTTGCCTCCCCGCAGGTCCTGCAGAGGGAGGGGACACAGCTGGGGCTGGGGGAATGCTCGGGAGCAGGGCGACGCTCGCTTG
>NW_010192144.1:4948-5230 GCF_000695765.1 Mesitornis unicolor
TATCCATATCGAGGAGCCTGCCCAGGGCTGGGCAGGGGGAGGAGGGGCAGCAACCCCCCAGCTTCTATCCCGCATGCAGGACCCATGCTTCGGCCCCGCCGAGGCCCCGCAGCCTGCCAGCACAGGCAGAGGGAGGGCAACGGGCAGAGCCAGGGCCCGCTTCGCCCCCCTCCCCAGCTGCTTGCTCTCCCTGCTTTGCTGCCTGATGCCCCACAGCCTTCATTGCCCAAAACAGCCCTGGCTCCCCGTCCCCAGTCTCCCCAGACCCATGGAGCTGCTCAG
>NW_010192144.1:5368-9640 GCF_000695765.1 Mesitornis unicolor
AACCATGTGATTGTTTTGTGTTTTCGCAGGCAGTTTCTTGATTCGGATATGCCTAGGTATTATTTGTTTCCATTGGTTTTTTTTCCACCCACCCCCCCACCTTTCCTCTCTCCTTTCTTTCTTTCTCCCCTCTCGCCTCGGCACACTCGCTCCTGCTGCAGGCAGCACTTGGGCATCCAGTCCCCCAAACACCCCTCCACACACCCCATCCTTTACCCCCCCGGCACCTCTCGCTCACTCGGCCCCTCTCGCTGTGCCTTTGAGCCACGCTCGTGCTGGCTGCCGCTCACCCCTCGCACGCCTGCGTCTCCATCACCTCCGCTGGGGTTTCTTCTTGCTTTTTGACTTCGCTGCTCTCCCGTCTCTCCAGCATCTGGTGCCAAGCGTGCCACCCTCCTCATCGCCCCCAGCCCCAGCTTGGCCCCTGGTGCCACTTGGAGTAGCATCAGGGTTGGTGCAGACAATGGTGGGGCTTCGGGGGCACCTCTAGGCCTTGCCCAGGCAACCGGTTGACGATGGCAGCACCATCGGGCGTAGGTGTGTGACCGTACGTGGGTGTGTGTACCCAGCTGCGGCACGGACTGCAATACCCCTGTGTGACAGGGGGGAACGTCTGTTTGGGGATGAGGAGGGATTTGGCTGAGACCGCGGAATGAGTCTGGTGTGCGGTGCGTGGGCGAGAGCCACAGGACCCAGGTGCTGCCACCAGGAGCATCACCGAGGGTCCGGAGGACGGGATGTCTGGAAGATAGGGGCTGGGGGCTCCCAGGTCATCGTGGGCTCTGTAGCTTTGTGCTGTGAGATTGTCCTCCCTGCAGAACCTGGTCCTGCTCGGGGATGCCCAAGGGCAGAGCTGTCCCTCCAGAGGTACCCTGTGTCACCACCTCCCAGGGTGCAGGGGGACCGATCCAGCCCAGATCCAGCCCCCTGCTGTGGAAGCATGGGCTTGTGCAGGCATTGCCTGGGGCTCTCGGTGCGGTGATACTCTCCATGCGGACCAGGGGATGGGCCAAGAAATCATCTCCCGCTGTGTGGGTGGCAGGGGGACACCTGTTCCCCCTAACCCCAGCAGGCACCATCCAGGGAGGCTGTGCTGGGCAGGAGCTGCGTGCCCTGGGATGGCAGCGAGGACAGAGTTATGGGGTTGGGGGACACGCATATGCTCGGCCCCGCTGCTGGACTGCGAGGAAGGTGGGGGCAGAGGGTTTCCACGTCCGCCCTCACCGGGCTCCTGCTGGGCTCCAATCCAGGATCCAGCCAGGCCAGGGGTGCCGATATAGGGTGAGTCCCCCAGAGAGGGGCTGCCCTTCCCCACGGCCCCTGCGCCAGCCCCCTGCGGACGATGCTCTCTGACCTTTCGTTTCTCTGTGTGTGTACGTGTGTGTGTTTGTCCTTGGGTCGCCTTCCACTTATAGCATTTCGTTCGGAAATGACACTAGGTATTTCGTGCGCACCCGCTCGGTCTGGTCCCTCCTGCTTTTCTCTCTTTCTCCTTTGCCTCCTCCCTCTGCTTTTTGCTCTTTCCCACCTCTTCTTCTCCTCCTCCCTGGGGAGTGCTCTCTTCTCCAGCAACCTGTCTCAAAGCAATCCTTCGCCTTGGCTCTGTCTCACACAGGGGTATTTTTTATGTACTTTATACACCTTCTGAAAGCGTCGCTTGCTCTCTTCGTCCAATGCAGGGGCAATCACAGCCAAGAGCCTCTCCTGCTCTCTCTGGCTGCCCTGGCTCTTGTTAAAAGAGCCCCTCAGCTGCCTGGACGCTCCTTCAGAGCCGTGTGAACACGTTCTCATTGAGCTGTCGCTGAGCCCCGGCTTCCTGAGGATGCTCAGGCGGGAGCCAGGGCTAGGTGGCTTTGGGGAGTGAGTGTCCCTGGGAGAGAGCCCAGGAGCAGGGCAGGGGGTGAAACGGGGATTCCCTGTGCTCTCAAACTGCAGCCACCTCCTGCTTTCCCCCTCCCAGTTCCTTGACCCAAAGAGGGTGGTTGCTGCACTTGCTCTGGGTGGCTGTGCCATCCTCTATGGGCACCGAGCAAGTGGAGCTGGGTGTCCCTTCTGCCCTTTCTCCCAGTCTAGGAGCCACAGAAAACACATCAAGGGGAGCAAAGCAGCCAGGTGGGAGCGGGGATGGACGGGGCTGGCAATCAGGGCAGAGCAAGAGCTGGGAGAAGCAGCCCCACAGGGGCCAGCCCCCAAATCGTGGTCCCCAGGTCCCGCTGGGTTCAGGGCTGGCAGACAGGGGCAGCCTTAGGGAAGGGGACACGGCTGGTGGGGGAACTGCTCCCCCTGGGGGGGCTGCTGCCCCCAAGTGGGCTGGCAGCAACCCCCCAGTACTGAGTATCCTCCCTCCTTCTGGCCATCGTCACCTGAACGGTGACAGCTGCTCGTGATGGGGGCCAGGAGGTGCCACGGGCCCGGGGCTGGACGGTGGGGACCTGGCCCGGGCACGCTGGGGGTGGCAGCCCCCACTCCGAGCATGGGGTTGGGGCATGCACCCTCCTTTGCCTTCCCAGCCTGCCTGGCCTTGCCTGCACCCCAGCTGAGCCCCCACTCCTCCTGCGGTCCCCCCTCCCCAAAACCCCGGTCGCTTGGCCGTTTCTGGGGTGCCGCGTCCCGCTCCTGCCACGCCGCGTCCCCCTTTGCCTTGAGCCTGCATCCCTGGAGTGGCTGTCCCCATCCGTCCCCCCTGCGTGTGCATGTCCATGTGTCCTTGCAGGGCTGCTGCCGTGCTGCGGGGGGGGACGATGGCATCTCCTTGCTCAGTTGCTTGGCTTCCTTGGGGGGGTTGTTTTACCGGCTCTGCTATTTCTTTTTGGCAGGACTTTCTACCAGTTTGAGGCAGCGTGGGATAGCTCCATGCACAACTCACTGCTGCTCAACCGCGTCACCCCGTACCGAGAGAAAATCTACATCACCCTTTCTGCCTACATCGAGGCAAGGACCTTAACTGGGGCCGTTATAATGCCAACAGTCTGGTATCTCCCCACCCTCCCTCATCGGGGTACAGCCAGACTGACCTTAGCCAGCACTGATGCTAATAGGGCGCAGGATTCAACCTGGTGCTCAGGGGCTTAGTGGGACCCTGGAGTGGAAAACACTGGGCACCAGGGGTGGGGGGGACTCACTGGGCTGCCAGCGCCGCAGCCTCCCTGATGCATCCCCCCCTGCCTTGCTGCAGATGGAGAACTGCACGCAGCCCGCCGTCATCACCAAGGACTTCTGCATGGTCTTCTACTCTCGGGACGCCAAGCTGCCTGCCTCCCGCTCCATCCGCAACCTCTTTGGCAGCGGCAGCCTGCGGGCTTCGGAGAGGTACCGGGACGCTCCTGCTTTTCTGCAGGGGGGGGAGGAGAACCATCCCCCAGTGGGGCATCCCAGCAGCCCAGGTGAAACAACGAGGGCGTGGGGATGGGGCAGAGCCGGTAATGTCTTCATCTCCCCTTGCTCACAGCAACCGCGTGACGGGAGTCTACGAGCTCAGCCTCTGCCGTGTGGCCGATGCCGGCAGCCCAGGTGGGTGCCGTGTCTCTGCCTGGGTGCTCACCATGAGGCACGGCGTGGTATTCAGGGATCGGGGCTGTGTGTCTGTCATTGTCCCCCCAAAGCTGTGCATCTGTCCCCGCAGGCATGCAGAGGCGGCGCCGGCGCGTACTGGACACCTCTGTCGCCTACGTGCGGGGAGAGGAGAACCTGGCGGGCTGGCGGCCCCGCAGCGACAGCCTTATCCTTGACCATCAGTGGGAGCTGGAGAAACTCAGCCTCCTGCAAGAAGTAAGAGTTTGGGGATGGGAACAGGCCAAGACAGTGCGATCGGCAGCTCAGCCCCTCACTGCCCTGGTGGGACTCCCCACCCCGGGTGTCCCAGCCTTCCTGGTTTTCGGGAGGAGGTGGGAGTGGGACTGTGCTGCTGGTGCTCTCCTGTGCATCGCCGCTGGCTGGGTCCCAGCACACCAAAAGCAGATGGGGTTAATGGGGTCCCCGAAAGGATGCCAGCGGGGGAAAGGGGCCACCCCTGAGCCTGACTGCCTGTCCCAGGTGGAGAAGACAAGGCACTACCTGCTCCTGCGCGAGAAGCTGGAGACCACCCAGCGCCTGGGCCTGGAGACCCTGTCCCCCTGC
The DNA here is from genome assembly GCF_000695765.1 of Mesitornis unicolor. Classification (NCBI taxonomy): domain Eukaryota; kingdom Metazoa; phylum Chordata; class Aves; order Mesitornithiformes; family Mesitornithidae; genus Mesitornis; species Mesitornis unicolor. The sequence goes on from NW_010192144.1 coordinate 9,485, forward strand.
TCCAGTGAGGACTCTGAGTCCCGAAGCACCTCCTGCGTCTCCTCCCCACTCTCTGTTGACGGGGCCCCTGAGGGCCGCACCTCTCCCCCTGAGACCCCCAGCGAGAGACAGAAGGAGCTGGCTGTGAAGGTACCATCCCCCACCCCCCCAGCTCCC
>NW_010192144.1:9866-12140 GCF_000695765.1 Mesitornis unicolor
GCTTGGGGGGACATGGGGGCCGGGTGGCACTGGCTGTGCGGGGGCCAGCTGGGCGCCATGGTGGGAGTGGTCCCTGCTCCGGGGTCCCTGCTCCTTCTGCCCACCCTGGTGTTCCCAGAGCTGGTGGCTCTGGGGACATGGCCAGGAGAGGACCCCACCGGTCGGAGCTCTTGCCTCTCCCAGTATGAGCAGGCGCCTGGTCCTTTGCCTGTGCCCAGCTTCAGGCAGCAACTCGAGTCCACACCTCCGCTCCTCCACAGCTGTCCGAAATGTCTGTGACCCTGATGAGAGACCCATCCATGCCAGCTCTTGGGGTCACCACTCTCACCCCCTCCTCCACTTGCCCGTCGCTGGTGGAAGGACGTTACAATGCCATGGAGGTCAGGTAAGAAGGTGGCCAAGGGGTTCGGGTGATGCCTTGGCATTGCCTGAGCAGGGCAGCTGTACCACTGGGACGTGGTACAGCCACGTTCCCCAGCCATCACCCGGCCTCTCCTCCCTCCCCAGACCGCCCCAGGTCTCCTCCAGGGCAGAGAGCCCTGACCTGGAGCCTACAGCAGAAGGAGAGCAGAAGAAGTCCCCAGCCCGCCGGCCTGAGGAGGAGAAGGAGCCCCAGCGTCTGCTGGTGCCCGACATCCAGGAGATCCGGGTCAGGTAGGAGCGTCTGGGGCAGCCAGCAAGGGGAACGCCTTGGGGCCTCTTGGCCTCCTCGCTGTCCATGTCTCACCCTCACCTCGGTCCCTTCTGCAGCCCCATCGTCTCCAAAAAGGGTTACTTGCACTTCCTGGAGCCTCACACCAACGGGTGGGTGAAGCGCTTCGTAGTGGTCCGGCGCCCATATGTCTACATCTACAACTCAGACAAGGATGCAGTTGAGAGGGCCATCCTCAACCTCTCCAAGGCCCAGGTGGAATACAGCGAGGACCAGCAGGCCATGCTCAAGGTAGGGCACTGGGAGCCAGCCCCCCTCCATGCACCCCCTCGGGCGAGGGACTCAGCCTTGGCTCTCCCCTGGCAGACCCCAAACACATTTGCGGTGTGCACGGAGCACCGGGGCATCCTGCTACAGGCGAGCAGCGACAAGGACATGCACGACTGGCTCTACGCCTTCAACCCTCTCCTGGCTGGGTCCATAAGGTACCGGGGTCAGCTGGGGGAAGGGGGGTGCAGGGAGGTCATCGGTGAGGGCTCCGTGGGCAGCTGAGTGTGCTCCCTGCGCAGAGCTGTGCCTGGATGGGCTCTCAGCCAGCAGAACTTAGACCATGTTGATCTTGATTTCAGCTCCTCCCCACTTAAATGCTTCAGTCTAGGGCCAAGTCCCCACTGGTACAGAGGTGGTGTTGTGCTGACTTCAAAGCAACATCCGTGCCCGGGGGTCCCTGCAGGGACACTGGCCCTGCACTGTTCTTGAGCATCTCCTGAAGTTCTTGAGGACTCTCCGTGTCCACATCTCTTGACATCTTTTGTCCCTCCTTTTCCAAATCAGATCCAAACTGTCCAGAAGGAGAACAGCCCAGATGAGAATCTAACCTGAAAAACACCCTCCACCTCATCCGTCTGCCAACAGGATCAAGATACCTGATTCTGTCTCAAGACTCCCCATGTTAACGTCTGATCTCTCACACCATCTGCTGCCCCAGCTCTCTGCTCCATGGAAGGATCCGTCTCGATTCACACCTCCACGGGGGAAACTCACTTCCGTTCGTAGCTGCAAAAGCCTGAACCCGCCTGGGCAGGATTTCTCGTGCGCGTGCCATCTTCCGCCCGTCCCCCCATGGGTGACCTTCATGTCACAACCATCTGTAACGCTCCGGAAAGGTCCCTGGCAGAGGAGAGGGAGCGAGGAGGGCGGTTTCGGCTAAAAGCTGGTCTTTGATCTACAGAGGTGGGAGTGCAGTAAAGCTCGGAGGTGGGAGAGCAGGAGGAATTGCCTCTGCGCGAAGGGAAAGTGTAGTTTAGGCATGGGGATTTCCTGGTTTATTGATGTTTCTGCAAGAGACAGCAGGGCAAGATCAGGTGTTGGTAGTTTAAGATGATATTTATAAAGTATTTATTTCTATTTATGTCACAAAAATCCCGTAAGTTGGGTCCTGGCCCCTGGACAATGCCTCCCCCAGGCAGGGGAGAGCCTTGGCGGTGGCCGGGGTCCCGGAGATGCCTTCCCCGGGACAGCCCTGGCACGTGCCCGGCGGCGGCGGTGGCGGTGCCCTCGCTCCCCGCCTTCCCCAACCCTTCTGCTTTGCCCCCCCTGCAGCTTAAACTACTCCTCCCCTG
>NW_010192144.1:12165-13620 GCF_000695765.1 Mesitornis unicolor
CTTCCCAAAGGAGGCAATTCCTACCTGCCCCATCTACCTCGGGAAGGGGGGAGCCCCCGGCTCAGCTGGCTGGGGCACCCGCATCCCCGTGATGGGTCACCTCGCTTCAGAGCTTGGGCCTGCTGGAGGGAAAAGGAGGGCTCTGGGGCGGCTCTGCCTGTCCTGCCCACCACAGGACACCTCCACGGTCCTGGCCTGGGAGCCCCAGGGGGATGTATCCAAAGGGATCCCTCTTTTAGGGCAGGATGCCAAGGGTCCCATCCCTGCCAGGAGTGTGGAGGTTCAGGTGGCTGCTTCCAAAGCCAGATGGGAAAGTTGCCCAGGAGCCAGGGCTCGGAATGACCATCCCAATGCACAGGGTCCTTGTCGCCCTGTCCCAAAAGGGCAGTCATGTCCCTTCTTCTCCCGGCAGGACGACAGGCTCAGAGCAGGGCAGAGAGGCAGGGGAGAGGCTGGCACGGGGGCGTCGCGGTGGGGATGGGGCTTCTTTTCACTGTTGTAGCTGGCGTTTTCACTCTTCCCCTGCTGCAGTAGCGGGTGCCCGCCTCCTTCCCACCCTGCCTCCATCGGCACATTAATCCAGGAGGCTTCCCGCAGCGAAGGGGGCTTCACCGGAAAGACCTCCTCCTCCTCCAGCCATCACTGCTTCCCACCTCACCCAGCTCTCCCTCTCCTCCCTTCTCTCACCCATGGGGCGATGCTTTCGTTCGGGGCTTCCCAAGCGGCCGGCAGCATCCGGCACAGCTCCGGGCGGGAAGGCGAGCATCTTCCTCCGCACATCCCCAGCTTCGCTGTCACGCCGTGGTGGCTGACCCCTTCCCTCGCACAGCACGGCTGCGCCTTGGCTCTGCCGCACCTCCCTGCACTGTAAAAATGTGTGTGTGGGTGTCGGACGTGGTGCCGTCGTCTCCTCGTTACACTCGTGTTGTGGGGGGCATGGACGGGTAGGGACACGGCAGGCAGGCAGCGGCCCGCAGGGACCCCCTCGCTGCACATCAGTCTTAGGGTTCAGGTCACAGAAAGGGTTTGGGGATCCTTTCTGAGCCCGTGCTGCTTCTGCCCAGCCTGGCCGCACCTCCTTGGGCATCTCACTCTGCTCCAGCCCCTGGCGGCCTGCTCCTCCCAGCCCCACTCCCCCGGCAGGCAGCAGTTTGCCTGCCCAGGGCAAGTTCCCCATTAAACTGGGTGTTTTTTCCCTGCTGTGAACCATTTTAGAGACCTGGAAGCTGACTCATGCCCTTTGTAGAGGGAGAGGTGCCTGCTCAGGGGTGCAAAGGGGCAGAGCTGTGGCCAGGGCCAAGCAGGGGCCCAGGCTGTGACATCTTGGCTTTCATGCCCTGGGCAAGGACTGATTGGTACCATCCCAAATTTCACCATATGCGGCTAGGAGTGGACATACCGGGTGCCCCAGGGGAGCGGGGAGGCTCTTCCAGGGCAGAGGCAGGACCTGTGTCT
>NW_010192145.1:0-382 GCF_000695765.1 Mesitornis unicolor
ACCAAAATTGGACTTAAAATATATGGAACTGGAGAGGATCCAGGTATAGTTATCAGTATTGAAATAAAAGAAAGTACAAAGGAATCGGTGCAGCACAGACTACTATTTAACTCCTTTTATCATGAAATGGAAACAGGAGTAAAATATGAAATTCCCACAGTTGCTAAAAACCTATTTGTAAATTTAGCTGAAAACATTGCTAAATCATTAAACGTAACTAATTGTTATGTTTGTGGTGGAACAAACCAAGGTGAAAAATGGCCATGGGAGGCAATGGAAAGTGATATCAGCAATCCCCAAGTATGGAAAACAATGAAAAGAGGTAATAGGAAACAACAATGGGTACTCCAAACGAGCATAATTGGAAAAAGTTGTTGGCAAA
>NW_010192145.1:538-767 GCF_000695765.1 Mesitornis unicolor
CCCAAATGGCTGGCCAACCCCTGAGGGACATTATTGGATTTGTGGTAAACTAGCTTATGCATATTTACCAAATAATTGGATTGGATCCTGTGTATTAGGAACTATAAGGCCCAGTTTTTTCCTGTTACCTATAAATCATGGGGAGCGGTTGGGGGTCCAAGTATATGCGGAAGCTGGTTAATTAGGGCGCCATAAACTGAGCCTACAAATTGGAGACTGGAAAGATAAC
>NW_010192146.1:0-284 GCF_000695765.1 Mesitornis unicolor
AATAACTACCTGCAATACAGCCCCAGCACCTTCCCTTGTCCCCAGGTCCCAGCACCCCATGGGTGTTGACTCCCAGGCTGGTTGAGATGCGCTGCCCATGGCTGCGAGGTTCCCCCAAAACTCTGCTCATCCCAGGGCCCATCCCTCTAAAAAGCTGTACTTATTTCCGTGCAGGAGGCCAAAGGCCGAGCCCAGCAGCTCCTCTGGGTCGCTGCTGTGTGCTCACATCCTCACCAGCTGTGCGAGAGGGGGAAATAAAAACAACGGCAGCGCCCGGACACCCC
>NW_010192146.1:337-1609 GCF_000695765.1 Mesitornis unicolor
TGGCTTCCCGGGGGTGCACCGCGGATGCTTGGGGAGCCTGGTCCCAGCACCTAAATGAGCTAAATTGATGCTGGAGGCAACACATGGGGCGTAACTGGGGCCGAGGAGGAGGTTGGGGGGCCGGGAAGGCGCAGATTGAGGGTGCCAAGTCACTTCAGATCTCTTCGCTGTCAGTTTGTGCGAAGCTCTAAATAAATCCGACAGCCCCAGCGGCTGCCGGGGAGGGAGGAGGGAGCTGGCACTGGTGTGTGTGTCCCCCTCCAGGGACAGCCCCCGGGGTGTGGGGCAGCGTTTGGTTGCGATCTGCGGTGCTGTGGTGTGGGTGGGTGCTGCTGAGAGCACCCGGTTTGTGCAGTGTCTGTCGCATCCCTGGGTGGGCAGGGGACAGCGAAGTGGCTTTGGGGGCTGCAGGTGGCCGTGCCCATGCAGGGGACAGCCTGATCCCTGTCCTGAGGCACCCATGGGTGGTGGGGGATGTGTCCTTGTGCCCCCTAGGAGGGACGTGGTGTTGGGGGGAAGCGGCGCAGGGATGCACATCCCATGGATGCTCACATCCAGATGCCCTCCTCCTCCTCGGCCCCTGCGGAGGGGACCTCATGGGGTTGTCACCATGTTTCCAGGGTGTCCCCAGCTCCTCATGCTGGGGGATGCACGAATCCCCTCCTTTCCCCCCCATCCACACCAGTGTCCCCTCCTTGCTCTGGCCCTGGAGGCTCAGCTGGCCTGGTCCATGTGGCACCTCCAAAATGCTCCCGGCTGTCCCAGCTCCGCTGCTGGCTCTTGGGTGGCACAAGAATGTTGGGGACCCCCAAGGCTCTGTACCCCACCCCAGCACCCCAATTCCAGCGCAGGGCAGTGCTGGAGTCACCATCCCTGGAGGGGTTCAAAAATGTGTGGATGGGGCACTGGAGGACATGGATTGGGGGTTGGATTTGATGATCTCGAAGGGTTTTTTCAACCTTAATAATTTTGTAATTGTGTGATGTGGCTGTGCTGGCTCTGGTGCAGGAAGCTGGTGGCAAGCCGGGAGGGGGGACACCATCCACCCTCCTCCGCAGCCCTGGGGCCACTGAACCGTCCTTCCTCTGCCCCATCTGCTTCCTCCTCCCCGACCTGTGTCCCCCCTGTCCCGGGGGAGGGGGCGGAACCGGGACCGGTGCGGGGGTGTCACCCCCCCCAGCCCACCTTAAGGCAGCAGCACCGTGGGGTGACCTTACAAAAACCCAAATCTGCACCGTGCGGGGCGGGGCGGGCTTCAGGGGGGGAGAAAAC
>NW_010192147.1:0-31839 GCF_000695765.1 Mesitornis unicolor
TATTATTTATTAATTTATTTTTTTAAAAAAAGCTCTACTGAAACTTTCACACAACTATGCATCTTATTTTGACTGTTCTTTTACTGAGTGCTTTTAATGCCTGGAATTATTACACCAGACTCATGCTTAGGCTTATCAGGCTATAGATGCCTCCTTTGCAGCCTAGAGAAGTTAGCTTGTCTGTTTTTTCCTCAATTCACAGGCTTGTATTTTGTACCCTTCTCTCTGTAATTGTGAGAGCTGCAGGGACAATGGCAACAGCCAATTTGGACAGCTGCAAAAAAAGAAACAAACTTCAATCTGTAACCCCAAAACTCTGTGTAAAGACCCAAATCCATCAAATTTGAAACTTGCTAGAAGAATTCAGTGCTTGTCAACATTTTTGTGAACTGTTCCAAAATGTGAATGCTAGCTGATTCATTTCAAAATGTTTTAGACAGTTGAAGGCTGTTTAGAGTTGTTTTTCTCAGAATGATGACAGATTATCTTGGAAGGAGTATTACCAGAAGCCTGATATATTTTTCATAGGCTGAGAAATAAAAACACCTAGCATAATTCAGAGAGAGCTTGCTACGGTTCTGGTAAATCTTATTTTTTTTTGTGCTTTCTATCCCTTTCTTAGTTTGTCTTTATTACTTGCTTCAAACAATAAGTGATATAAAGCCATCTGAACCTCATGTCATGGAAGTGTTGACATTGTATCAATGCCCTCCAATCAATCCAGAATTTCATCTCTGTTCCAGTCTCTTCTCTGACCTGAGATATTCTGCTTCCTTACAGAGCTGTACCTCTCCTCAAAATCAAAGGCTAAGACTTCAGCAACAAAAAAAAGCATCTATATTTTACTTTTCCTTGTCTGACATTTTTGTCTGGCAAAAAATATCCCCTTACATCCTAATCAAGCCAGAATTTTTTAAATCAATAAGGTATGCCTTTCAGAAATCAAAACTTGCTTGGTAAGCAGCAATTGATTCCTAACTTTAATAATGGAAGATGTTCTCAACTGCTAATAGTATTACCAGAAGATAATTTGTGAATCTATTTTAAAAGGCCTAAAATTAGGTTCATCCAGAAAGTATAAAAGTAATTAGCTGTATAATATTCACAGGGACTTTGTGGCAGCACCTCCTATCTGAAATATTTGCACTATATCTCTGTACCTTGCTGATTCACAATTTCAATTCAAGTTCCAGAAGAAATCTTCTGTTCTGTATCTTATTTCCTCTACATGATGTCCTAAATTGCACTTGAAGCCTTTCCTTAGAATTTTTCTGAAGAAAGTTACTTCACTTGTTTTGGCATTTTCTCTTTGCAATTGCTTCAGTTGTCTTCATGCTTTAACTAATACTTTTAAAACACGGCTGAAGAGGATTCCACCATGCACTGCAGATGCAAAAAGACATCATATCCTACCAGGTGAATGCTCCTGCACTGGAGAGAAAGTATGAACTGGCTTCACCAGACCTAAAAATATCAAAATTGATTAGCTGTCACCATGTAAAATGCATGTGGAAGATGGTGCTATTGGATTAACTATGTTTCTTTCTCTGGCCTTTTGTGTGCTATCTTTTCCTGTTTATCTACTGAGAGCTCAGTAGTTCAGACTTAACAGGCTGCCAATGTTCCTTTTTCATATTACACAACATCTCCTGCAAAGAAAGAACAAGATTCAACCCCCTATTATTCTCAACTATAACTTCCTTTATACTGAAATCACCATTTCTCCAGATGCCTTCAAGCTGGCCTACAGTGAGGGTACCCCACTGCAGTAGAGCAGACAGGCAACTCACTGCCCCAACAAGAGTGGACAGACTTGCAGACTTCATGCACACAGGAAAGGCCTGGCAGTGCCAGCTTCCAGCTGCTGAAAAGGGATATCCTGGGAACTCTCAGCTTTCTGAGAAGCAGCATTGTTTACCTGAACACGATCACTAGGAGTCAAAGAAAGGGTGAAAAATAACAAGCTGCAAACCTGATCAGAATGTGTGAACCTAAGATTCAAGAGAAGTCCTTGCTTCAGAGTTTTGGTCTTTCTTTTCTCTCAATACAGTTCCTAGGACCTTTCTCTCTCCTCAGTTTCAGCCTATACAAGAGACAAGCAGACACTACATTTCTCAGCAGTAGACCCTGGCTCCTTCCTCTATTGACTCTTATCAGTGTCCACCAGCACCTCTTACATATTCACAGGAAACCCACTGTTTTCCTCTGTTTATGCTCCCCGTTGTCCCACTGAGCCATGGCTATTACACTTAGACTCAGAAAGACCTCTAAGATAATAATACATCTCCCAGACATGGTATCTGATCTATTATCTGATCTCCTAGTCTCCTTGAATGGGAAGATTTTACTTGCCGTCTATTCTGCAAAATGTTCTCTGTTCCAATGGGTACAAACAATCGGATGGCAAAAAATCTGGCAGTGATCTTTCCAAATTCCACCCATAAAACAATCTCTATTCACTTGATAGATTGAAATGAGATGCTTTACACAGTAAATATTATTACAAGTATGTCTGTGGGCTCTGTTTATGGTTTTCTTATTTCACTGCAAAGAAAAACAGCTGAGAACAATAATTGAATAGAGAGCTGCAAAGCACCACAGATTGATATAAAATGATAAGAACTAAACAATTCAGTGTCTGTAGTAATAAACATGTCTCTCTATCCTATTAAAATTCTTTGAAAGAATTAACACAATGATAGATAAAAGCAAACTGATGGATACAATTAATTTGTTCTTTCTAAATACTTTGAAAAACCAAATCTCCTAGAAGTGGCTCTTAAGAATGTTTAGAGATCATAGATGCCTGAGGGTGCATCCACATCAGAGTTTTAATTCAAATCACCTCCACTTTCTGTTCTTTGAGTTGCATTGTGGAGCCACCTCAGAAGCACAAAGAGGTTTCCTTTCAGACAGGGGTAAACCAGAAAATGAAGGCCTGAAGCAGATATGTCACACCTCAAATGCTACCAGGTATTTAATCTCCAGACTGTCTCAGAAGAGTTCTAGCTGAGTACAAACCTCCAAAATGCATGAAGCATGTACATGAGGGACTCTAACTGTTTTGGTCTGTAGATTTGCTCCCCCTGAGCTGTTCTGTTGGCTGATGAAAGCCTAGCCTGGGGCTCACATTCAGCAGGTAAAAGTCACTATACCAATTTATCTGCCATGAGCTAGGATGTCCCTTTAGAGAAGTAAAAATTATCTTAATGTGACTAATCATCTGCCTCTCAGGTGGTAAAAAAATAAAAAATCTCTCAAAGCAATTTACTATACAAGGAGAACTGCAATGTGGTGGGGAGGTTGCTGTAAGGAAGCTGGTGGTGGGAAAAGACTAAGGCAGTTCAGTGTACCAGCAGAGTGAAAGGACTTAAGGCAGCTGATGGGCAGTAGGGCAGATGGTGGGACTGGAAGGATTTGCAGAGACCCTGGAAGATGAGGGTCAAACTGAGATGGAGCAGTGGAGCTTTCTTCAGGTGTCTACAAAGTAGGGATTAGCACTACTCGTCTTCTGGCAAACTCTCAACCCTTTCTCAGCCACAAAGCAGAGGAGGAGAAGGTAGGAATTCACCATTTATGCAGTACACACTCCTCTTACAAGCAACTCTTGTGCCTTTTGGCATAGGCAAAGCTGTTGGCTCTGCTACTGCTGGCTACTGCCTACTCTGCCCACACAGCAAGTTGGCCCTGTCTGTCTTCAATGATACCGCCCAAAGAATGAGGGCCTTCACTAGTGCGCCAGCTTACAAGCTTCCTTACCAGCTTCACTGACCGAGACAGGCTTTGATGGTGCCTGTTTCCATTCCCCTGTGCCTGCAGACATACTTTCTACAATCTGTGTTTCTAACATTTTGACCAGGCAAATTGCAAGTTTCACAAATGATGAGTGTCCTCAAATACTTCACTGCAATCAGATCATTCCTAGAAGCCAGCCTAAACGTTAAAGGTGGAGAAAAATGTAACATCAACAAAGTCACCGAGCGCCTCTGAGACCAGGCTCTTCTCGTTCTCATATTGAGACTCTCTATATGTTGTTTCTTATCCTTGCATTTCTTTGGCATTTAAATCTTAAAATAAGTTTCTCTTCAGCTGTTCTCAGCAAAACAACATGTTCTTAAGACTGCAGTCTTCTCTTAAAAATTTCCCAGGTGTTTTGCTTCTCTTTGTGTGTCCCCAGATGCATCCTGGCCAGCAACCTAAAAAGGGAATTCCAGGTACTGTTTGCGTTGGTGCTCTTCTGCAGCTCTCTCCTTCCTCTCTGATACAGCTTCTCTGTGTGCAGCATCAAATTACTATGTCCTTTTTTCTACTGCCATATTGTGTTGCAGTCATATGAATTTGCTATCTATGTTTAGGCCTGTTTCGATATTCCCTCAGAGGTCAGTATTAATAATAATCATCATCCTTTTCAATATTAATTCTCCATAACAGGCTTCAGCAATTGCCTACATGGTTCTTTGGATCCCAGCCTCATGACTCTATGCTTAGTCATAGAAAATATTTTACATAATCTCAGTATATTCTATCACCGCTTAGAGAGAGAAACAGCAATTGAAACAGATTTGTAAAGAAAACAAGTGAATTAAGTTGTTTTGATATGGACAACTCATGGCCCCTGTCAGCATCTTCTGGGCATTTCCTTCACTTTGAGGTACTGTGGCATGAATTATTTTTTGTTTATTGAATATCTGGAAAAATCAAGGATTAATTCCAGCAGTAGTGACTTCAGCAGGGTTTCTTCACTGAAAACAAAGGCAAAACTTGTACTCACTGTGCTGTGTTAGGTCACCTCATAGTCTTTCTCTCTCTCACCTCCTCTCTATTTTACATGTCTCCTTTCGCCTCCTTTTTACTGTAGAAGCACAGCCAACTGCAAGACAACCTTGCTGGCATTTGAAAAAACAAACCTGCCTGCTCTCCAAGATTTCTAACTTTCAGTTACCTGGAACATCATTTTAAACAGGAACCACATAAATTTACTGGTAGGCAACCCAATAATTTCATTCTCAACAGGAATTAGTGGATGCCTACATTAATAGTATAAGCACGGAAAAAAAGTTATTCTGAACGAGAAGCCTAATGTTTACAAAAGCAATGTTTGATACTTCAGCTAAAATGGTCCTTTACAGGAAAAAAGAAATGCTGAAACACTAAAGGCTGAGGCACTAAAGGCATTAAATACATATTCCAATCAGTCATTTAAAAAATAAAACACTGCTATCACTGTCACAGAATAATATGGGAGAGTGGAACTTGGTTTCATTACCCAGCATGTTAAATCATAACTAGGCCTGTGTGATTTAATATAGAAGAGTGATTTCCTGATTTTTTTAATTGCCAGTATGCATTTTCATCAGGAGTTATTTTTATTTTAGATGAAAGAAAATAGGAACAATAACAAAGCCTTCATGAGAAAATACTTTTCTGTAACATCATATTGCCTTTGTGTTGCAAAATTGGAGCTGCCTTTACAAAAAGCCAGTTTCAAGAAATGTCAGGATACCCAGAAAAGGAAAGTTACTGCCTAAGGTCTCAAATCAAGAAAGGATTCAAGCACAAGTCTAACTTCAACGGGACTTAAATACATGTTTTGTTTAAGCACATACCTAAAAGTCATCATAAATCAGGAGTTCATTTTATATATACATACATACATAATATATTTATTACTGTTCATTGTAATGGGTTAATGAATAAGAGAACCACATGTAACATACGCCTAACATGGTTCCCACTACATATTTATATATAAGTTTCATTCTGTGTTTGTCCTGTGGCTGGAGGTAGCTTGTTGGGAGGGGAATTGGCATTTGTTCATCCTCAGCTCTTCATCTATATTAAAAGATTCACATTCTACTCTAACATTTTCATTTACATCCCCTTCAGGCCAATAAAAAGCATGATCATTTTCCTCCCCAGTAACTGCATGGTCATCAGCTATAATTTCAGCACACTTTTCTCTTCCTAAACCTTTTTGTCTGGTAACAGCAGGTCAATATATTTCTTCATTATGCCCCTTTTTCCAAAAGCAGCTATGCCATGCTCCCAGAATACACCTTCCTGACAACACCTTTGTCCTAAGTGTTTCATCCCTTGTACTTTTATGCACATCCTACTGATGGATGCAGAATGTCCGGAAGCTGTATATTATAGATTCTATTTTCTCTACCATGTTAATCCAGTTTCTGTGCAAAATAAGTCATATTATAATAAATCATAAAGTTCAGAAAGACTTCAGTGAAAGTTACAAGGATGTTGAACTCTGATACAGAGTTTGTATTTGCAAATAAAATTCTACCTCGTTTTCTCCAGTGTCTTTTCAAATGTATGTACAAAAGCCTTGTTAATCCATTTGATCCAGAGAGATAAGTAGCAGTTCTAACATGCCTTAGTGAATGTATCTGAAATTGTTTCAAAACAACTGTGGACTGTTATCAAACATTTTCTTCAAATAATCCAGAAACAACCAATAAAGTTCATGAGTTTTTTATATTCTGGGCAGTCAACAAAGGTATGTTCTGCTTTTAACACCTATGACAAGCACCTCCTATATGTAACTACATGACTGATTAATCACCTCTGCAAAATCAAGATGTAATCTTTGCCTCGGTTACATGTCCCGTGACAAGGTGAAGGATTTGAGTCCCATTCATTTTCTGTCACTTTACCACCCAGAGCAAATCACTTAAGTCACAAACTGCATTCTCAGGCAGCAACATATTTTCTGAGGCTGCTCTTTCAAAACCCTACTTACTTAAAGTAATTCTGCACACTAACCCATGACACTCTTCAAGTGCCTTCTTCTCCATGCTGTAGGAGTATTTGAACTCTTCCAGTTCTGGACATAAGTCCTTTGGCATAGCTAGTTAAAGAAAAACTAGGCTGCTGGCAGGTTCTTAAACCACAGAAATGTATTCAATGGACATGTTAACATTGGGTAGAACTTACTACATATTGTCATCTTTGTCAGTGGACAGACCTTTTTTCTTGCTCATTACAAATTAGTGATTATGCTTAAGTCAAATGAGATATGAAACTTCAATGAAAGTACTAAAAGACTGTCCCATAGCCTAATCTGATGGATCAAATAATTCTCATTGCTCAAACCCCTGGTAGAGAAATAAACCATCTTTTACAATTAAGAAAAAGGTAACAAAATCATACAGGCAAATATTATACTACAAATAGCATTAGTAATTTTGGTTCCAGTTCAGCAGAGCTCTTTAGGACATAATTTGTCTGCTTTTCTGAATCAGAGTCATAATTAAGACATTCTTAATCACCTCTTTTATTTAGTGAAGGAAATGTTTTTAAGACAAAATCAAATGGAGGTTGTACGCAGAGTACTAATACAAATTACGAAATGGAGTAAGGGATTTGCGAAATAAAGGGAACATAAAATTTAAACCACTTTTAGGAACAAATGTTAATACATAATTATCATACAATACATTTAAAAAATCCTCTTCCTACGTGCCCCTCAGGTTAGCCATCATCAGCGTAGTTAGCTGATGTTCTAAATGCACCTTCCTTAGGAGGAATACGAAGGCAGAAGATCTGAAGAAGTGCATGTGTGGCTCTTCACATCATTTGAAGGGAGACTTTCCATAAACACAGATCTGCACAGAATGAAGCTTAGGGACATCTGTACCAGATGGAAACTGTTGGTGGAGAGATGGTGGCTGCCGCAAGGACAGGCAAAAGAGCTAGGAATTCTGAAGGACATGTGAAAGTGAGGACAAAAAGCATGGGGATCCAGAGGGAGTACTGAGTTCAGGCAGGAAGCTGAGGTGGTCCTTGCAATGTGACTGTCACTTAAATGCCAGATTTCAGGGTGAAGGCCCTGTGAGGCCTGTGGAGGCATAGTGAGAGTGCCATGTTCTCTTCCTCTTCTGTCCCAGTGACAACTCAAGTCTCATCTTTGCTGTCTATAAAAGAAACATCAAGGAACAGTGCAAAAATCATAGTGCCGTTATTGTTTCTCATGTCCAGGAAAGACAGACAATGGCTGAAGTCTGTCAGGGCCCTGAATGTACCCAGGAGTTCTGCTACGTATTCCCCGACCCGTTCCTGGAGCTTGGCTACTGTACTCAAGGCAAGATACAAAATGGCGTAGCAGTGTCACTTTGGGTCAGACTGTTGGGAAAGAGCTGTGAGGCCCCCTTGTGGATCTCCACTCCTCACCTTGGGAGCTGCATTCAGGCTTTGGCCCTTGCTCTTTGCTGTTGCTTGAGAGGTGTCTGTGTTTTAGGCAGGTTTGTGCCTAGATCCCAAAATCCTCAAAGACAAATAAAACACTGTCCGACAGACTCTTCTGCCTGCTTTTAAGACAAATGTCCAGGTGCAGTAGCTAGGTGAAGGAGAACGCTCAGACTGAGGGCCCATCTCTGTATGAATGGAGAATTTCTTAACCTCTAGCTAGTGGTTAACCTGCATCGCTCCAGATGAAGTTCAAAGCATTTCTGTCTGTGGAGAAAGGTGTGGTGAGAACCAAGGCTAGAGACCATACCTCTTGAAGTCCAGAGGAGAAGGCAGACCATAAAAACAAGAACTTCTGTGTTTTGGTCTCTCAATGTGTTTTATTCATCTTATCCAAACAGAGTTGAATACGTATTTTCATTCATCGGTAAGGTATTTGTTGTGTAGTAGACTCAAACACAGACACAATACTTGTTTGGACAACAGCCCAATCAGAGATTTAAAAACTGTTGAATAGCTACTTCTTAATCACTGCCATCTCACACTTCTTTGATCCTTGAAAATATTTACCTTACACTGTAAGCCAAACCTCCTTCTAGCCAATTAAACTATCAGCTGCATAAACTTTTGAAAAACAGCTCCAAAGTTTTTTCTACCAAAAAAAGCCCAACCTGTTTTGTTTGGTAAGATCTATTCTCTATAAACTTGCTTTGATTCTCTGTTTATGGATCTGTTCCCTTCTGGAAATATAGGATACATCTGCCTGCTCAGTTGTAAAGGGCTTCTGTGTGATGAATCATTCACATATACGTCTGTCCTGCATACGAACGGCCTTGCAGAGCTATAACAAAAATTGGCTTAACACTTTAGATCAACAGCTGCAAGTTTGGGTCTGACTGGGAGCTTCTTAACACTTTATACTTTGGCCTGTGTAATTTTTGTGGTTTGAAAGTAAATTTCTGAACTGCTATCTCTGATGTCTTTGGGCATTTTTCTCTCTGCATCTCAAAATACACTATTATGCCAAGATAGTTTTTCCTTATTTACTTAATTTCTTCTTCAAGTACATCTCTGAATTTTGTTCTTTGATAAAATCCTCTATTTATCAAACCAAAACTGCTGATTTAAGTCAGTGAACTGGCTCCAAATAGCTAAGAGTTGACACAATTATTTCTCCAAAAGGTAAAATGAGGGTGGTCACTGCATTCTGAGCATAAATGTCCACATCCATTGAACTGTCATTGGTCCAGGTGCCTAAAAGCAAGACTGTGTTAGCTGGATTAGTAAAAAAAAAAAAACAACAAAATGTCTGGTGGCATTCACAGAGGTTTAGCTCTTGGCCACTTTGGTGAACCATATGAAACTCTGGCAGCATATCCAGCTTTGTTGCAGTCCGTGCCCAGAACACATTCAAGGATCAAGATTAAACAGCACTGAGAGTAAAGCAGAATATTTTCATTGGCAGAAAACACATAGCGTTGTTTTGTTTTTTTTTAAAAAAGCAAGTGACCTGTAAGATAGTTCATTTCCCAGATTTTAGACGTAAAGGTGTAAAGTAAAGCCTTCTGCTGAGTTTCAGCTACCTGCGGCCAACTGCACCCAAAAACTTCAGCCTTGCTTACAGCAGAATTGCTGCTACCAATTTACACTTCAAATTTGCTAATATAAATATAAAGCATTCATGCAATGCATCTGTCATGTATGCCATGTAGCTGTGCTGTCAATTTTGTCTGTGGCAGGGAATAGATGGAGACGCCTCCACCAAGCAGCACTGCACTCACACAAAGCTTTATGCAGCTTACTATTATTACTCAAGCAAGCCACTTTTTGCACCCATTTATCACAGCATGGTTCAGTCAGGAATTGCATGTTTCAATTAAAATTAATAATTTTACCAGTAAGCAACACAAACTTGAGATGCCCTTCACCAGACTCAAAATATCTTGTTTTCCTGGATTGTGTCCATAGCCTGTATGTCAATGGTAGTTGTAGCCTAGTTGAAGTGACTCAGTCAGATTCAAGGCATAAAGTGGGGATTTTAATATAGATAGTCATGCTGATTCTAAGATTAATTCATTTTCATATAAACTTATGGCATTCTGGGAGTCGTTAGGAGCCAACTCTGATCACTGTTGCAGCACTATGGTCCCTAAGGGACCCCTGAGGATTTAAATTTTAAAACCAGGGCCTACCCTGTGCGTCAAGAGACTTTGCTACAAAGAAAGACTAGAAATAAACTAGCGTAGCTGGTGGAAAAATCCTGAACTTGGCAGTGGCCTCAGCCTGCAGCTCTCTGCCTCCCAACCCAGCAAAAAACAAACCGCTGATAACACCGAGGCGGGCTGGGAGAGCTGCTGTGGAGAGCAGAGCCGTGTCTCTCCCAAGGTCAGCTATTTGAGGTACAATAAACAGGAAAGAATGGCGGGGGCCGACACCGCCCCTCAGAGCCCGGGCAGTTGCCACGGTGACAGCGCCCGCGCGCCCTGGCCTTTGGCGGGTGACCGTTGGCCGGCGGAGGGGGAGCGCGAGCGCCACCTGGCGGCGCCCCCGGGGCGGAGCCGCCGGCTCCTGAAGACCTGGACGAGGCCTCCTCCGCTGAGGCGGCTGAGACCCCGCCAAAAACCGCGGTGGAGGAGGACGAGCTCCCATGGCTGGGGGTAGAGGCAATGAGGCAGGGCTGGGCTCTTGCAGGACTCATGGCCTTCATGGTCCTTGCAGTCCTGTGTCTCCACAGGACTCCTGTGCATCCTGTGTCTTCTTTTGTATGCAGAAATAGTGCATTTAGATGAATTTTCACAAGCATAGTAGTTGGCAGGCTTCAAGGAAGATGAACAATCTAGTTAAATAACTTGAGGGTGTGTCCTTTTTATTGCAGCAGATCTATTGTACTAAAAGTTGCAGGTTTATGACCCACCTACAGACCATAGGCAGTGAGCCTTAATCCCATGGGGGTGTATTTAGCCATTTTGCTAGTCCAGCATGTCCCATGGATTACTTTGGATTGCCTGGCCTGTGACTTCAAATCACTGGCTTTCTAAATTACACCGTTTGTCTTTGTGACTGGGGAAGCCCCTCTGAGGTACTATTTGAACATATGCTCAAACCGAAATGTCAGTAATTCTTTATAGCAAGAACAATATTGCATTTCCAGGCAGGCAGAATAAGCAGAGTGTTTAAATATACCAGTTTCAAAGAACTCTGCTTTATCTTCTGAATAAATCATTTTGGAGAATAACAGCAATAACAACCTATTCATTGTAGTATCAAAATAGCAAGAACGTATTTTAAAACAATTATTTTTTCTGTCCCAGGAAATGGTCTGTCTACCTCCTTTTTAAATACTAATTTTATAACTCCCAGTGGCCTGGAATCAGGATAGAGTTAATATTTTGCTCCATGACGCAGTAGGCAGAACATGCTGAAACTTTATGAACCCAGAAGCGTATTCTCTATGATAAACAAAAACAAACTAAAAAAAAAAATCTCTAAAGACTCTGCAAGTCATATGGCTTTTACCATCTGGCACACAGTCCTGGCACTCTGTAAATCTTTGCAGGTGGTATCTCCTTTGCAGACCCTAATATATAAAACCCAGGTGTCAGAGACTCACAGAGGCTACCTCCTCAAGTTGCAGACATCACATTATAGCAGCGGGAGATCTTCTATGAAGACAAAACTTTTATGATACTTTAAAACATCTGTTGCCTCCAAACCATAACAGTATGGACACAGCCAGTGAGGGAACTTCTAGTGATGGTGCCTTTCTTTAGAAAGGTCACCAATCACTCTCAACACAGAGAGCTGGGAGTTGAGCAAAGGCAAAACAGTAGAGGGAGGGGTTGAATGTTGAGTGCTTTACAGATAATTCCGGGGTTATCTCTGGAAAAAATTAAAACAACTCACATCAAGCCATTTAGTAATACAAGATACCGAGGTTACATTTGATGAATACCAACCCTAATGACAAATATACTCCGTGTAAATCTGAGCTTCATGACTTTTGGCAAGGATGTTAGCCAGCAGCTCAAAAGTCCTGGCACAGATCATCAACATGCCTGTAAGTTTCTGCAGGCACAAATATATCTGTTAAAACATTGCTCCATGCTTCCCTTCACCAAATATATAAAGTCATCAGTGTTGACTGCTTTATCACCAAGCTCTCTGGCATAGGCCACACCTGGCCTTCCCAGCATTGAAGGGCATGAAGCCCTGAGGGCACTCTGAGCAGGTGCCCTGAAGTGTTTTTTCTCTTCTCTAGCATCTAAGAGGACACTGAAAAGCAGCAGGCCCTCAAAAAGTCAGATTACCCTGAATGAGGGCCATACTCATGGATTATTAGATTTTGATGCCAGAAGGCATATCAAGTCTAACCCTATGAATAATACATATGTGGTAATGGGCCCAGCTCATCTGCTCTCTAGACTCAGGGTCTTTTTGGTCTGCTAAAGTGAGGTTAATGAAGATCTCGGATGTCTACATCTTCCCCAGTCCTCATTTTTGCTTTCTCTGAGAAGTCACCATTTCTTGCCTGAACTGAGGAAGCAGATGAGCTTCAGGAGGACAAACACAAATTACTTCATAGTTTGTTCTGTTCATGGGAGTAAGACTTTGCTCAAACATTGAGGCCAGACAGCAGCTCCTTCAGATGGCATCACTGATGAAGGAACATCATGCAAGACTGTTGCCGCTGTGTCTAGATTCTACTAGAAAGTGGCAGTTGAGCAAGGGAGCTTCTACGCAAAGCATCAGACTAACGCATAGACAAACTCAGAGGGTTACACAATGTAAAGAGCACGTTCAGGTTGTAGAGTATAATAAATAAAAATTAATCCAGACTGGAAAAACAGTGTTTCTTCTCCATTCACACATCCACTTAAAATTTGCAATTAATTACATTTTTGCTTTTAGATAATGAGATAACTTGATCTCCTCTTTGTATAAACCTAAAAAGTAATTAGAATTCCTACCATAATAACACCAGCAGAAACTTCCATAGACATTCATGGTCATTTTCTGAAACTAAGAGCTGTACCAAGATGGGGAAGAAAACACCTTTTCTTCATGTGCCTCCCAGTGATTTTTATACCAAAGTGCATTCTCCATTGGTCATAACATTCAAGTATAGAACGTCTACCAACATTTAGTATTGTTGTAGCATTTTTATCAGAAGGATAAAGAGATTTTGAAATAGACATAGACTTTTAATTTGAAAAAGCACTGACATTTGTCTGGTCCCAAATGTAACACTAAAGCAATAATGAAAGAATTTTAGTTCAGTTATGATATATTAATTTTATACTCTTAAATTATTATTATTCTATTATTGTTTATTCTTCTTCATAGCACCCATAAATGCTGTGATACTCTGACATTTCACTAAGTATAATCATAGAATCATAGCATGGTTTGGGTTGGAAGGGACCTTAAAGATCATCCAGTCTAATTCCCGCTAGATCAGGTTGCTCAAAGCCCCATCCAACCTGGCCTTGAACACCTCCAGGGAGGGGTCATCCACAACTTCCCTAGGCAACCTGTGCCAGTGTCTCACTATGCTCACAGTAAAGAATTTCTTCCTAAGTTCTAATATGAATCTGCCCTCTTTCAGTTTAAAAATGTTACCCCTCATTTTATCACTACATACCCTTGTAAAAAGTCTCTCACTTCTTGTAGGCGTCCTTTAAGTACTCGAAGGCTGCTATAAGGTCTCCCTGGAGCCACCTCTTCTCCAGGCTGAACAACCCCAGCTCTTCCAGCCTGTCTTCATAAAAGAGGTTCTCCACCCCCCTGATCATCTTTGTCACCCTCCTCTGGACCCACTCCAACAGCTCAATGTCCTTCTTATGTTGGGGGCCCCAAGACTGGATGCAGTACTGCAGATGAGGTCTCAAGAGAGCAGAGTAGAGCAGGACAGTCACCTCCCTCAACCTGCTGGTCACAGTACCATTTTAAAAAGTACTGTACCATGTAAAAGAAGAAAAGAGAAAAAAATAGCCCATCTCTCAAAGCCTTTAAATTTCAGGGTACATAAGCAAGCCCCTTGGTAGTATAGGGGTTACAAACAGGGAAGTATCAAGAAACTGTAAAGTCAGTTTGATCAACAACATGGTCTGACAGCAGCTGAGACAGTCTAGCTGCTCGCAAGGATTTTGCAGGAAGTTTTGCACAGGAGATGTTAAGGAAGCATCTACAGGCAGATGAAGTGGTAACTTTGCATAGGTTCATAGGAAAAGCCTCCAAACAAGTGGATGATAGATGCTAGCATCTTAACGTGATGGGAAGCAGAGGCAACATCTTAAACCTGATCTGAAGAGATGAGTGGGAGAAACAATGTGGAGGACATTGAGTGGGATGAGCAGGACACTGTGCTGTAGGGGTTGAAGAACAGGGAGCCCATGTGCTAATGCACGGGGGGGGTTAAGTCTGTCAAAGACAGGAACAAGGAAACCAGATTTTGCAGCAGAATTCTGAATAAATCTGATTCCTTTTGTCAAGCTTAGAGGGGCAAAAAGAACTAGTTTTGAGATGTAGCAGCTATCTTGCAAGGTAGAAAGAAATGTCATCTTATAGAGACACTAAAATGCAAAAATTTGCAGGATTTGAGCACAGCACTACTGCACAACTCCAGAGATGCCTGAGCGATATCAGAGGTCTGTGTGATGTTGAAGAAAATGATGTTGCTTGGTGTCTAGGAAAAACATTCTGAGTTAGGGTGGAGGATTACAACTGAGCCTGAATATGAGGAGGTTTTAGGAAATTTGTTGGGAGCATGATAAGTGGAATCTCTTTTTCTATTAAGTGTTGAACTATGGTTTCTGATATAAATAGGAATATATATATATTTATCTCTCAATATAAGTCTTAACAGTAATATCTACCAATGATTTAAAGTGCAGCTCCATGGTGAAGTAAGTGATTGAAAACAGGGACTACAGCAGAGGAAGTAAGAGGTAGATATGACTCTGCACTAAGTTCAACAGATGTAGGAGAAACTACAATTCAAATACTTTCTATATATTCCTTGACGTTAAACATTATTAGGCAAGAAAAGTGAATAAAAGCCCAAGTCAGACTTTTCTGAGAAATTTCATACTATCAGCATTTTTTGTTAAAGTAAGGAAACCAGGAGCTCTCTATTCATATATATATTTTTTAGGGATCTTGTTGAAGTTCTGTTTCATGATGAATTTAAGCTGATCTAAAACCAGCCTGATGCTGAGATGCATGGTCCAGCTTTCACCACATTTCTGCTACTTCTTTTCTATTACCAAGGTAAAACAGTTTAAAGTTAACCCTGGAAAAGCTTTACTAGATTCAAGCAATGTCAGTGGATTGACCTGATCACCCCATGACTGCACGAGTTATTATAGCTCATGCAAGGGACAGGGCAGGTATAATCAGTGCTGGGTGGAATGGAGAGGGGGAAGGCAAGACTGCTCCTTTCCAGGGCAGCAGCTTTAGATCAACTTAGGCAGCACTGTTTCATAAGAAAAAGCTTTGACTTCTCCATGAGTCTCAGTCAAAGCTGGTGTCAAATTTAGGTGCTCTCAGTGATGTTCAGGAGGAGCCTGTAGGTGTCCTAGGCTTTGTGCATTTGTTTCTACTTTTCAATAGCTTTACAGTAAAGGAAAAATATTTTCTGTATAAAAGAGCAATGATTTAAAAAGCCCTCTTCCATAAATTACATTTTTTCATGGGGAAAAAAACCCACTTTTGGCACAGATTTTCATCCACAATTTTAATTCATTTCATTCCGTAGGTACCACAGAAATGCATACACATTTTATGTTAATTACATAGTTCAGATTGTTGGTGATTCAAAGGCTGTAGCAACTTTTCACTTTTGATGAATGTCTTTATCCTTTATTTATTTCCAGATTTAGCAAAATAGTATCAATCTGAACAATTAAGTTTGTTTCCTGATTTTTCAAAGTATCATAAAAAATCCTGTTGTTCCTATCTTCTATTCTGTTCTGTTTTTCTGTTTCATCATTTTTCCCCCCATAATTGACTTCGAGCTTGTGCCTAATGCAAAAAGTTACATTATGTAGCAAATGAAATCTTGGCAGGATATTGTTGCAAAAGGTCTACAAATATTCCATCACAGATGTTAAAAAAAAGAAAAAAAAAGAAAAAGAAAAAGAAAAAAGCCCCAGCACATATATTCAGCAATTTAAATTCACTGACATTCATGTTTGCTGATTTAAAAAAATGCAGGCTTGAGCTCATAGAAGTAGATTTTAGACCATTCATTATTTTACTTAAAACTGCTTGCATGCTCATCCAATCAGGTAACTTGAATAATGTGTGATTTATCCTGCTTACTCAACTAAGCAAACCAGCTCATAGTTTAAATATCTAATAATGATACTTGCGCAAATTATTTGTGACCTGTACATGAATTTAAAAATGCATTGAATGCGTTCTCGTTGTGGATAATATGGGTAGGGCACTGTGATCTGTTGTGGATAAATCTCAAACAAAAAAGAAGAGTTATATTTCTCATTGTGAATTAAATGTTTATCTCTGGCAAAGTGACTGCTGAGCTTATTTTAGGTAAGATCCACAGATGCCATTGTCCTTTTAAACCTCTTTTGTCAGCTTTGATTTGCTCTCTAATCTTACTTCCTTCTCCTCCTCTTTTTCTCCTCTTTTTCTCCTACATTTCTAACTTTCAGGATCTGAAGTATGTTGCCTATAGTTTGTATCTTGTATTAGCATGTCATATTTTATATCAACAACGTATTTTCTTTTATTTCATATCAACATGTTTCAACCCTATGAAGGTTTCATGAGAACCATGACATCATAAAAAAGTTATCTACATTTAGAAACAGGAAGTCAAGTGGGGAAAAGAAAACCTTTCAAAAAGTCAACAACGACTTCTGTTGCAGTAATTGCCCTTAAAATTGTGTGACAGATCCATTCTTAATGAAACAATATGCTGACGAGATCTGTTCTGATGATATAAGTGTACACAATATCTTTCCTATTTTAGGAATCCATGCAATATCTAAAAAAAGATGTTCAGAGATCAAATGAATAGACTATGTAACTCTATGCAATTATAAAGAGACATTAAAATAGAAGTGCTGAAACAATTCAAGCTTACATCAACATTTATTAAAACTATTAATATATTCAGATAGTACAAGCAACACTGTTCTAATTCTGTGCAGATTCAGGGCTATTAAGGAGTAAAAACAAAAAGGCAAGATTGTACTTGTCGTGAGCAGAAACCAGGCATAGCTGCAGCTTGGCTTTGCCTTTGGTGTTGTGACTCTTTTTGTGGGTCTGGCAATACAAGGGAGGCTGTTAGAGATCCCTTCATAGCTTCTGCCGTGTTTACTGTGGGAGCTTAGCATCCTTCAGAATATCCTGCATCCCATCTCCAGAGGCCTGTATTAATCCTTAAAGGCCTCTTGTTCAGGAAAGTTAACTTCAAGCATCTGCTTAATCACTTTTCTAAATCAAAACCTACAAAATCTACTTTTTTAGTGTAATTGTAATAGATTTTGTGGGCATAGCAATTTTTATAATTTTAGAAGAAACAATTCACCTTGATGCCTTTCCCTTTTTAATAATTTATATTCTCATCTGGCATTTTTACAATCCTATATTAACTGTGAAGATTTCCTCCTGAAGGTACAAAATAGCCCTTCTGAAAGATATGAGAAAGAAAACAGCACAACAGTAAATTTACTGAAACTATGCTGATTCTGCTCTGACTTTCCCCAAAGACAATGAGACATGACTACCCACCTATTTCTTATAACTTTTATTACTGAAGTGGAAGTAGTTTTTCTCCTATAAACATTCTTGTGCATAGTTACATGAAATCAATAACTAAAAATAATCCTTTATTTTCAAAGGATATTCATGTTAATGTAATACCTGATTCACACTATTAGACTAGGATAATCTACCTATCCAATAGAATCAGCTTAATTACCTAGAAATTATGATATATGATAGGTTATAGAATAGTTACCCCATTATATGAAATGTTGTTGAAGCAGTTTCTGTATTGCTTGAAAAGAATACATGTTCACTTAAATATAAAGTAATGTGACAAAATGATCTCATTGGTCTCTGAGAGTCTGATGACTTTATTATTCTCAATACTTTACAATTTAAGGAAAATCAAATCCTTTCAACAATACATAAGGAATATACCTCTCTTTTTAAAGACATTCTTGTTTATCAAACCTCATAAAAAGCAACAAATCAACATACCCCATCCACTGGGTTTGTTGCTAAATTTGCCTCTTTTCTACTTACTCAAATGTGAGGAATATTTCTAGAGACCTACATTTTATAGAGTTGACAAGCTAAAAGTTTACTGACCACACTGTCATCTTCATAATAGCTTTGTTTGCTAGTTAGTTGTTTCTGAGTGCACTTGTTCAAAAGGCTTTTGAAGCTGCTGATGTGTTGTATTTAGTTCTTTTGAAATGCTGAAAACAATGTCGTATTATGTTTAGTTTTCAGCTTACCTTTGTATCCAGTTCTAATTGTTTAATTTACACATGGTTTTTTAAGGTGGACGGTAGAAAAATCCTCTCTTCTCAAATTACCTGAAGATTATCCTTCAATTGGCTGTCATTATATTGAAGCTTTTTTCAGTGAAACTAAAATTACAGCTGTAAGGTTGAAGTACTCAGATGGAACTTAAGATTTCAGGGCTTGGCTAAGGGTTCCCCACCCAGCCTTGGGCAGGACTCTCCATCTTCCTGCACCTGTTTACCCTTTGTAAAATGGAAAAAATAGCCCATCTCTTCTTCCCCACCTTTGCACATTACTGGGATTTTAAGCAATGAGGATCAAGAGCTTTCACTAATTATACAGCAAGAACCATAATTTGTCAACAAATTTAACAGGTTCATTATTTTAAGGATAGGAGTAGTCCCACTGAGATGCCCTATATATGACCTATCTTTTCAAGGTCATTAGAACTATTCACAAAGTTTGAAGACTGTTGTTGCATTTTTGCAATTAGGATGTTAAATTGCCTTCTGGCTTCCATTTTTAAGAAAGACTTAGAGCAAGGTCCTGGCTCAGGGAGCATGATACCGACCAAGATAGAACAAAAAATGACTTTATTTCCCTTTGTACCATGACATTCTGATTCTGAATCCCGGGAGAAAGTTAGACCTAGCCTACCTTTTTATGACACTGAAAATGATACTTGTTTATCTCTAAATATCAGATGCACTTTTCTTCAGCTGCCAGTTAGACTTAATTCTGTTGTTAAAGGATTTGGCAGTTTGCGACTACTAAAAACAGTTTGGAAGGGATACTGCTGCCCTTGGCTGAGTTTTGCATTTTAGCTGTATCACTATTTAAAACCTCTGTATTTTCCATGTCGCATGAACTCTCAAGTGTCATCTTTCAGAAGAATGGACAAGGGCTTTCAATACAGGCAAACAGATTATACCTATCTCCCAATATCTTGTTTATTTATTTATTTTATATATTTGCTTTAAAATATAGAAAAATAGACTATAAAATCATCGCAAAAAATGTAAGTCAGAATGACAGAATATTCTTTGTATGTTATAGTCATACCAGCAGCAAAATTAGAAATTATCTAAATTAAATCTTCCCAGATCTAAAATTCCCAAATAAAGAACAACTCAAGCTCTTCAGCATTTCTCATATTAAAGTAACATGCCCTGAAGGACAACAAATAAATTCAAGCAATGTTGACACAAAGTGAATTCTGATTTGCAGACACCTTCTCAGAGAAACCTCTAACAGTAATTTCTATTCTTAGCAACAGAGGAAATGCTAAGTTGAGTACCTCTGTGACTTATGTTATCTGATACCTAATGTTTCTGAGGGGTTTATTTTTTTGGACGAGGAAGGTGGGTTCCCACATGGGAACCATGTTCCCATACTGTGGGCATGCAAGTTTGTGCTCCATCTGTGATACAATAACTTTACTTCAGAAGAGGAGTGTCTAAAATAAAGAGTGTCTTCCTTTTTAATCAAGATGAACTAGCTCTGTCGATTGATTTGAAATCATGCATTTCTGCTTGGAAAATATGCACTGCCTGCATCTGTATCATGTTTAAATAAGGCCTGATCCTTCTCCTACTCACATTGGTTGTAAAACCCTTACAATAGAAAAGAATTGTGTCTTATTCTGATAAAATATATGCTTCTCTGTGTCTATATCTGTATGTAATATATATATTTCCAAGTAATGAATAATTACAAAATATGCTCAAAAGATTTCTCCAAGTCTCTTACTTTCTAATATGTTACACCCTTGGTAGAGGGAGACTTCTCAGTCTTTGAATATTTAACGCAATAATAGTATCTGTCAGAATCAAGTATGGAGTTAACACCAGTTACAAATATAACCTCCCCTCCGGGCAGTCATTAAAAAGTTATTTTTTCTGATTCCTGTATAAATATCTAGGTTAGATTCTTAATAAAAATTCTGTGAACTTTAGTTGAAACAAAAATAACAGAACTATTTGAGGTCTGTTACAGTCACTTCTATATCCAGTTGACCTTGTCCCAATTTTAGCTTTGTTTCCTTTTTCTGTGTGGCTTCTGGGAACTGGCTATGAAAATAAAATCTACTCAGAGGGTCAAATCCTGAATTTCTTACTCTGATAAAACTTCTATCTTGCTTTCCCTGGCAAAGACTTGAAAACAGTTGTCTTTGCATTCCTCTTTTATTTTTTTCTGAATCAGAGCTAAAGTTCAACTGCTAAGGCAATGAGAACCTGGAACAAAATAGGATTTATTGAATGCAGTCAATTTGTGCCAAACTAAGATTTGTAGTAGTGAAAAAAAATTACTACCAGTTCTAGTATACAGGAATTTTAATAGTAAATACAGGTTGTACATTCAACATTAAGAATCTGGGGGGGGGGGGGGGGTAAGATGAAAAGAAAAAAAAAATTAGTCAACTAACTTTAATTGAGAATCTAATACTAGCTTCAGCAAAGTATTTCCAATTCTGACCATATGCTAAGGACTAGACTATGCCTTTAAAATGCAAGTACAGCACACATTTTCCTTGTTTTCAACCTGAGAGAAGTGGGGAGAAAGCGGTAGTGCACATACTGCTTCTTTCCTTTAAGGTTAAGGACACATAGTCCAGCTTTTAACACTGCACTGGGCTGTAAAGCAAGATCAGCATAGATACCTGCCACTTTTTGTCCCTTATTGCCCCATAGTGGGAGCATGTACTACCCGTGTTACCTACCTGCTAATGCTCAGAAAATCATTGGGTTTTTTCCCTTCCTCAGTTTCTCGCTCTTCCTCAGTTCCTTGATTAATCAAGATGTTGGTATTCTGACCTCTTTTGTAAAACGCTTTTAAATGTTAATAAAATTGCTACATTTGCAGGAACAATTGCAGGATCACTGGTAATTGTTAGAGCAGTTTTACTTTTAAATAACAATGACTAAAAGTCTGTTCAATAATCATCCAATAGGTACCTGCAAAGCCCAATTTTCCCTGTTTCTCATTTATGCTAAAAAATTATATTCTAGTCTGATAAGCTGAAAGAATCTCAAAACTTAAACCTAAAAGATGTCATAAGTCAGGGTTTGCCTAGGGACATAATATGCATTTATTGTCAAATACTGTAATAAAAAATCAGAAGGCTTAATTTGCAGCTGCCATTGCATTGTGAGTATTTCATATGCAGGAGATAGACATCTAACAGATAATTTCCCCATAAACTCTTCTGATCATGTAAGTGGTCACAATAGCTAAGCACAAACAAGTCTGGGCCCTGGTAAGCATTGCAGTTCTCCACTAACGGGGTTAATTGCAAAGCGTCAAATGCTGTGGCTCCGTATACAGTGGGTGGCTAAGAATAGCTCCTTCCCAGCCTGCCCCAGCCATGGCAATGGAGCACCCTGCGGAGCAGCCCAGAGCTGCAGGGACCTCTGCAGTGACAGAGGAAGCTGTGTACAAATTCACTGGCCATCCCTTGCCTTTTTCCAAGTCAGCTGCATGCTATGGTTCAAAAAAAGTTGCTGAGGATTGCATAATGCATCTATACAATCTCTACTCTGCAAGCCCTGTCTCTATCTCCTTTTATTTTTACCTGAAGTGCTGAGGGAAGTGTAAATTTTGCATTCTGCTCACTTTACGCAGAGTAGTAGACTCTTAAGTCTAATAGTAATTAAGACAAGAAAGATCTGTGGGCCAGTATGTTCTGATGAAGTACCTACTGTTTGTTTCTTCTGTTAGTATCACTGGTGATGTTGTGTGGGACTGTCAACAAATACAGGAGCGGATGTTATTGCTACTCAGCTAAATGTTAATACTCCCATACAGAAAGCAGGTGTTAAGAACTCATAAAACAGGTGCTACAAAATGTATAGCTAAATTTGGAAGCGATTTTTTTTGATGCCACCTACATGGCAGAGCATGCAGTATTGATTTCAAACTGTTTAGATATTCATCTTGTGGAAACAACACATGACAAATAATTTGAGAGGAAGTCTGAAGCAGGATGGATACACAGTCACAGAAATATGGCAGTAATCTCCTAAGATGATACATTATTAGCTGAACAATAAACCACCATATTCAGCATATAATATTCTACATGTTGCATTTTATTTTCACAAAATATTTGCAAGAAAAACACTGGTGCACTTACAGTTTTGAAAAATTACCTTCTTGAGCAGCCAACAGGATACAGAAAGATTCTGCCCAGGAGCATCATGAGTTCTAACATCCTTTAGAGAGCAATAATTAATTTATCAAATAATGTATGTCACAGGTAAACTACATTCTGTTAACTGAAGTAGTAGATCATACAGCTATCAGATACACTTGATTTAAAATAAGAATGGTCTTAAAAGAACACTAAAGTAGCAAAATGATAAAATGTCACCCTTAAAATAACTTTGGTTTGACCAACTTGAACATATGCACCGTAACAGTCTTGTTCTACAGTGCATAAATGTTCCTGGCAAAATAAAAATTCTGCAGGTCTTGCTTTGGTAAAGAGAAGTAAAAAGGAACATTTATGTCTTTCTGGCTCTTTTGCTTCATCCTGCATCTATCTCAAACCCTAAACGGTGGAGAGGAATATGGCATAAATGAGGCACAGAGATTAGCCAAACAGGTTACACAACATCATGTGCTCAGAATTAATGCCCGTCACTTGAAGAGCTTAGTCAGAAAGTACAAATGAGAATTCTTGAGTCTCTTATCAGTAAGCCCTCAACAAACTCTACTGAGGATGTATGAATGATGTTCTTAAAGGTTTACAATTCGGACTATTCTGCCTGCATGTTCCTCAGATTGGTACATTCATCTGTCTTATTTCAGGACTGTTCTGTCTTTCAAAATAATCTCGATGGAAATGGCAGAGCTTTACAAAACATTGATTTTTGAGAAGGGGACTGAACGTTCTCATAGATACTTCTTTACCTTTCATTCATTTTTCTTCTTTTGAATTTAAGTTAAAATATAAAACCTGCTTTGAACAGAGGATAAATGTAGAAATTTTCATTTCAGATCATTGACACTGGCAAAGCCATAGGGAATTGAAACAAAAAGAACTATGCAATTTGAACTTTGAATACTAGTACTGATTCTGCCTAAAACATATCGATTTTGATATTATTTACTCTATTCCATAAGGGGGAAATACGTAGGAATTAAGGCTTTTACATTTATAAAATGTCATAATCTGTTCTCAATTATTAATTATTAATGCAGTTCCTTTAAAAAGCTGTAAGGATCAAATTCCTCCCAGAATAACTGAAGCAGAGTCAATTCCAGTGGTCACTTTGACCCAATGTGCTTACTTCTGCAAAAATTTTTTTTGAAAATGCAGACTTGGAGGATGGAAAGAATGAAGAAGAAAGAATGAAAAAAAGACCACAAGGTCTGACAGTATGAATTCTTCCTTTCCCTCCTCTGGCTCTTTTAAGGACTTTCCCTTGTTCTTAGGAGAGCATTCCCCAGGAATGAAACGTGATAATTCCCTGTTTTCCTTACCAAAGTGCAGAGGGAAGAACCAAGCCAAGGTCTGTCCCCCTTCTGCTCTGGCTTACAAAGCAAGTCGTAATTCCTGGGGGAACCACCTGCTCCCACAGGGATGTAGCAGTATCATAAGTATTTCAAATACCGTCTGTTCGCTGGGGAGCTCCAGGAGGCATTGAGGTCTCACAGGAACAGGATGCCTCCCCTGGGAAGTCATGACGCTATCTAATGCCTCACTGTGCTTACGGGGATAACCGAGCTTCCTGTGTTGCTTATTAAAACTCAGATTGCTTCTTACTCCTTTTAAATCTAGCTTTGTGGTTTCTTATTAACAGTATTATCAACAGCTGATGATACAAAGTCCAGGGTGTGCATTCCTTAACTTTTAGTCCACTTTCCTCAGGAATGTGGCTTGCAACTATAAAATTTGTAAGCTTTTTGTGTTACCTATCTGCCAATCCCTAGTGAGCCTCTTGGCTACTTTTACCCAAACTCAGCAGAGAACTAGAATTCATTTTCTACAAATCTCAGAAATGTAAGTGGCCAGGGAGGCGAGGGGGACCCAGGCATTGCTCTGCTGGTAGGAAAGGCTGCAGTGTGAGTGCAGGCATGGCTAGGCATGAGACACCACATGGAAATTCACCCTCAGGTACAAATCGTAGAAAATTAGGCTTCATTAATTCCACTTCTCATGAAAGTACTTGTTTTAAGTAATATATCTACACTGGAAATTCAGATGGTAATAGTATCTTTGCTAATTTATAGACCATTAACGATTTTGTACACTCATGTATATAAACAGCAAAACATATTGTTTGCTTGATCCATCTCCCATCAGCATCAACAGATTCTTTCCACCAGGTTAAGCGGGAGTTGGACTAGGCCCATGCATAGTATTATACATCATAAACATTTATAATAGCACTATTAAAACATAATATATTCTGTAAAAGACTCAAAAGAGAAACAAAAGAAACATATTAATTCAGTTTCAAATGTGACAGTAGATTTAATTTATACAAACTAGCAGCATAAAAAGAAAACATAAATTCATATTAATAAAGGCAAAAATGAGTGTAGCAGAAGTGCAAGTAATGTTCACTTCCTTTTCTACTCCTGCAGCTTTATTATGTTTTGGAAATGAAACTTTCCATTATGCTAGTTCTTGTTCAGTCACACTCTGCTTACAGAGGTGGTTTTTACTGCAGTACAAGATGGGCAAAGTTATTCAGTTGG
Organism: Mesitornis unicolor; assembly: GCF_000695765.1. Classification (NCBI taxonomy): domain Eukaryota; kingdom Metazoa; phylum Chordata; class Aves; order Mesitornithiformes; family Mesitornithidae; genus Mesitornis; species Mesitornis unicolor. Next base: position 25,408 of record NW_010192147.1, read on the forward strand.
ATGGAAAATTAATGTATATGAGGTATGGAATTCCATGACCCCTTTTTTAAAACATCTATATAAATTAGCATGAAAATTTTCAGAAGACTTGGCTTTCATGGATTCGTGGAAGTCTTACAGAGGCTTTGGTAAATGTCTCAATTAAGGAAATATTTCATATCCTCCAGTAGCATGCTATTCGACCCACAAGAGCATTCACATGTTTTTGAACCTAAAGCTCAGCTAAGAAACCATTAACTGTCCCAATTAGTCCTGTACAGGAAAATCCTGCATGGGGAAATGGAAATTCCATGGCAAGCTCCTAGCAGAGTTTCCAATGTATTGTTCTTGTTGGTAGAAAAGAGGGGTTGTGTTCCCCCAGAATGAGCACTGTGCTCCATCCAAGGAGCTCTCACAGGATTCATCAGGGTCTAGGAGCAACCACACATAAAACTTCTGTGTCTTCAGGTTGCATTTTGGATCCTTATCTCCCAAAGAATTGTACTGTCAAGGACACCTGCTCCAGTTGCTACTGCCCCAGAAGCCTTATTTAGGAGCTCACTGAAATTTATATACTTTGAATGTGCTCAGCACAAAGTTAATTTCAGATAAGAACTTCTGCTGGTAGGTCTAGGTCTCTGGTCTTGCCTCTCTTCATGGGAAATCCTCAGTCTTATGAAAGAGCATCAGAATAGGAAAAATGTTCCTGAAAAGGAAACCCTCTTTCCATCTATAGAATTACTCTTGGGGTTATGGTTTTTTGCTACTGGAAACTGTTCAGACTCCTTGAGCCTGCATCAAGCTGCTGATCACTGTATTAGTACATCTGTGTGCTCACCAAATTCTTTTTAAAAGGGAAAAAGAAAGAGGTTTAAATATAAGCTGCAGTTATGGAAATAGTTTCCAGCCCAGGAACCTGCCTTGACTGGATCCTGAATGAATTAGCAGTGCAAGTGTGTAAGTCAGTCCTCTTCTCTTGTGCTTCTGCTCTTCTTGCCTCCATGGAAAGTGTGTACTCACATGGGCCAGGCCATAGCATGACCCATCAAGTCCTCTGAACTGGGTAATTGTGGGTGCCTGGGAGCACCTACATAAACTTTGATAGAGCCTAACAGACTTGAAAGACCAGATCCTGATTTCAGGTCAGTACAAGCATACCGGATTTTATTTAAAGGACATTAATCACCTATATACATCTGAAAACCTAACCCATGTCATGTTCCAGTCACACAGGATGTAGGTTCTTCAATAGGATTATGACTTCTGAACACAAAGCTCAAGCATCTTAATTAATCAAAGTACTCTAGAAATTTTGAGATATCATTTCCCTGCTAGTGAACATTTTTAGTCCCTTATTGAATGAATTTATGATTCACTTAAATGGGACCAAGAGCAAGGCATATTGTCAGTGAAATGGTGACTCTACAGTCGAAAAGCAGACCACGACAGTTGCAATTCTGCTTCTTCTGCAAAGGTGGATCTTTTGTTTCTAAAAGCTAGAGATACTGTTGCTGATTTTAAAAGAACACTTAGTTTGTTCCAGTTTAGTTGATTTTGAATTAGTACTTACTTTCCCTAACAGATCTTTTTCTTCATAGACTTAAATTATAAACCAAAGGTTTGTAAACTATCAGGCACTGACTGACACTGCTTCCAGCTTGGATAATATATTTACTTATTGACACTTCTTGTACCAAATTAGTAGTTTGACTCCTTGTTTCTTAACTGTTTTTCTCCTATGTAGGGCAATTTATTGTATAAAGAAATTTTGGATGATGATTTCTCCAGTAAAGTATGCCTTTGAAATTGTTTCAGGTTCACAGCATATAGTATTTAACTTCATTTTCCTTAAAATTAAAAATTTAAATATTTTCCATACCTTGCTGTAGATGTCTGTAGTAAGCATGTTTGGAGGAAGGAAAACATATTGCTACTTCTGTTTATTTCTTGAAATAAAAATAATCTTGATTTATTTATTTTTTTAACATTATCCAGACAAGCTCAGCTTGCTGAATGACATTATAAAATGATATCCAACAAAATAAAGGTGAGGTATTTTGTTTAAAATGCAAGTATTTGAGATATCTGTTCTAAAAGAAACACATCAACTGATTTCTGATTTTCCTTGAGACCAAATTAGCTGGGAGGAAAAGACTTCAGGATGAGGAGTGTGGGTTGAAAAGTTATGGTAGTGGTATTTATTTCAATATATAGATATATATTTACTTTTCTTGTCTGGCAGTAATTTTGAGAAAAGTTGTTTGTATGAGGACATTACCATGTCCTGCAAAGAATTAAAGAGGACAGCGTGCTACTCAGTGCTTAGAAAACCTACAGCTACATTACAGTTTGGTTTATCCAAAATGTGTCAGAAAAAGAGAAGATTACTGTAAAGGAGACCTACAAGAGAAGACAGTAGAGAAACTGGATCATGTTATTACCAAAACAGCAAGAAATCAAACTGCATTAAATTAGTTAACTGTGTCTATAAGTAACTTGCAACAGATTTATCTGCAGGCGACTTATCAAGAAATATTATCAGAACAATACTTTTCTGAGAAAGGCAGGAATAGAAATGGCGCATTTTGAATTCCTGATTTATTCTGGGTCACAACGAGTGACTGTAAGTATTGTCATGAAAGAGGCTTTACCTGGAGAGTAGGAATGTAATGCAGTACAGTTTATTATTTTATTAGATTCCCTCTTATATTCCTACCTTTCTCTTATATTTTGCTAAGAAGTCTTGTTTACTATTACTCAGAGTGAATTTAGACCTTCTGTTGTGGCTTTGGTGCAAAAGAACTGACATTACTCATTAATAACATTTTGAGAGAATGACACCAAAAACATACAGAATCTGGATACCAGTTTGGTTTGCCAAATAATTTTAGCAGAAATGTTTTTAAAATAGCAAAAAGTAACAATTGACATATATATGCAAAATTAACTGTTTCAACATACCATTGTGTATGTGGCATAAAAGTCAAAGGAAGAAGGGCTAGGCTCTGTAGTGAGACCATCCAGATGAGAAATGGGATGTATACTACACTCCAGCTTCTTGAGAAGTTTTGAAATGGGCTCAAACATTGTGTCCTAAGACAAAGTGGAGCATCTCCATCTGGAGAGACTAAGGATCTGCCTAGAGTCATAAAATCATTAAGGTTGGGAAAGTCCTCTAAGATTATCAAGTCCAACCATTATCTGTGCCGTGCTGTGGAAGCGGTGCTCAGGAGGGAGGGCAACACAGGTTCCTGTCCTCTTGGGCAGAGGAAGGGTCTTTTCACCATTTCCCCCCTTCCTGGGCTGTCTGATACGAGGAGAAGCCCTGTCAGTGATATCACTGGGAATCTAATTCTCCATCTCCATGACTTTTAACAGTGTGCACCTGAAAACTGAAACACTTTAGAAATGGCAAACTGACGACTAAATGCTACCAAGATATTTCAACTTCACAGAATCAAAAATAAGATTTCCCCAGTCTGGAGGAACTGGGTTCCATTCAGTTTTCTGGATTTTAATACTGGTGACAAGAAATAAAAATATTCAAATAGTCTTATTGTGTGTGTAATTGGTTTGACAGCTGAACCAAAAAAACCCCAAACAAACCCACAAAAAAACCAAACCAAAAATAAAATAAATAAAAAAACCCACAAAACCCTCTTAGAGTCTGTGCCCCCCAGGCAAGGTTCTTTGTGTAATGCAGCAGAAATGAGTGTCACCCTTTGAAGAAAAACTCTTTCAGATTGTGTTGAATAATTCATTTTCTGTTTTCTGACTGAATTTCATAACAGTTGGTTGGCTTGTCAGGAATCCACGTGATCATGTAACGCATACTTGGATATGTGTAAAGATGTTCAGCTTTCTCATCTGCATTTCTGGGAGCATGACAATTGTCTCATTATCCTTTAGATTTCCAGCCGACATTTGCTGATGTAGGTGAATGGTCACTGAGGTACAATATTGTCATTGCTGCCATACCTCCCATATCTTAGGAGAATGTTGTTGTTGCATTTGCTAACAGTCACTATGGTATAAAATGAAGAGACTTAAACTAAAAATGTCATCTGTTGAGCACATATGCTTCTATTTCCAAGAATCTGTGTAATTTAATTATATTATCTATTACAAAATGTGCTTCATACAAAAAGTGATATTTGAACAAATTATTTTGATTAACAATAAATTTTAATGCACAGCATAAAATGTCTATTCTTCACAGACAGAATATGCTGTTGTTCACTGATGTGATATGGGTAAATTAATGTAAAATTTCACCAACTGGCAGCATTCATTCTTCATCTTTTTGTGTGTTATGGATTTGGTGGCAGAGGATGCTTTATACCAGACTGCATCTTCAGCCTCTGTACTGACCTGGTGTACTTTCTTCCTTTACTATTACTTCCTAAGTGTATTACCTCCATTTCACTACCAGGGTTATGCTTTTTTTTTATGAAAGCACAGTAAAATCCTTGTACTTTGCAAAGACTGCATTTAAAGCCTGGACTAGGTTTCCATCTCTGGATGGAAAGCGCAGCATCAAAAATGTTCCCTTAAATAAATGCTTTTTTTCCATTGCCTTCTGAGGCTAACAAAACTTGTGATCTGTCAAAACTGAAATGGAAATTCATTTCAAAGATACAATGGTGTAGGAGGAACTCTGCTGCCCGGCAGAATTTCTCCTATAGCTGTTAGTTAAAGTGCCTGGGACAGTTGTAGCTGGTGTGGTAATGCACAAAGACAGTGCTTCAAATAATTCCCAAAATCTTTGGGGAAACTGAGATACAACATAGCAGAGTTAACTCAAGAAAGAAGTGAGCTTTCTTAAATATCCAAAATACAGAAATATTTTGCAGGGGTTTTTTTTTACCTAGGTTCAATATAAATTCAATTTCAAGTTCATAGGACTGTGCGAACAGAGATAAACACAACTCTGTGAAACTTGTAGAAATTGTGTGCTTTTAAACTTGCCTATCACAAACCTCTTCATAACAGTCCACATTTAGGAAAAAAAAAATTAAAAAAATTAAAAAAGAGAGCCATTCAAGCCAGGATGCTAGAGATGGTTGGGGAGGCTGCAGAGAGAATATTCACGCAGATGACAAGTGTCTTAGGGCTGCAACAGCAGCTCGTAACTCCCCTGAATGCCCAGTTTCCCATTGCTTCAGACAGCATACTTCCCTGGGTCTAAGAGAGATTGTTTTCTGTGTTTAGTAAGCCTTCTCTTAGTCCACAGGAGAGCTTCAGCTAAATAAAGACTAATCTGTAGGTGTTTTCCCCAAAAGGTCCCAGTCCCTGACAGATGAGACTGGGGACCAGTGGTACCTTGCACTGTGAAGGTAGCTACACCACCCAAATGGTACAAAGTCACCAGGTCCCAACTTCCTGGTCGCATCTTGCCCATATGGACTGGATGATCTTCAGAGGTCCCATCCAACTTCTACCAAGCTGTGATTCTGGGATATGATGCAGCAATGTCCAGCCCTCCTCTTCCCCCACTGCCACCTCCTTCCTTCTAAAGTCTAGGTTCCAGCTGTATTTAAAGTATCACAGAGTTAAAAGCAACATGCAATTATGACAGAAAATAGGCAGTTCTGAAGTTTACCATTTGTTAGTGGCCTGTAGAAACAATCTCCTTTTTCTTATTTCAGGTCAAGATTACTTTTTATTTGTATTCGCTGAGTTTTCAGTCTTTGATATTTGGGATGTTTTAACAGTATAGTTTTCATTTTCATATATCCTGAAGGAAGACCTGCAAATATATTTATATTTAAATACAGCTGTTTGACTAACATTAACATCAGCCATTTCAATGTGATTTTTAAAGATACTGGTGATTTTGTTGTTTTTCTAACAGTAGCAATAAAAAGAAAGGAGATGTTCTGTACACAGTGTAGCTGTGAAAGAAGCAGAAAAATACAACTAAATGGAGTCCTACGACTGCCAAGGAAGCTTTCACCCAACATTACCTTGACAGTTTCTGATTTCCTTTAGGAAATTTCCTTCACCCAGCAGAAAAGGTCATCAATGCTCTATCCCACCTGACTGAAGTTGCCAGTGTACGGTAGAACTTGAGCTCTCATCTGACTCAGCTGAAATACATGGTACAGCAAGTGACGGCAGTCGTGCACTGTCCCCAGATTGTCGACAAAGCTCATTTTATAGCCCTGTGGCACCTATATATCGACTGAATGAGTAAGAGCTCTGAATGATAAAACACAAGAGAGGAAAGTGGTTCAAAAACCAGGCACAAATAAAACAGTATTCTGGAATGAATGGGAAGTTTTGCAAAAGATCAGGGCACCTGATTGCTCTGATTTAAACTCAAAAAAATAATTTCAGACAGTATGGTTGTGATTTAATCAAATATTTTCATATCAGATATGAAGTGCTTTGCACTGATGTCCCAGGTAGTGAAAAAATCAGCCCTGACTGCTCTGAATGATAAAATTTCCC
>NW_010192147.1:31870-42706 GCF_000695765.1 Mesitornis unicolor
ATGCAACGCCTAAGAAGAATCTGAGATCAAGTCAGCACAATTCCCCAGTGAATATTCTCCCCAGCAGAAGGATTAAATAGAGACACACACTTTGGCATTTAAAAGAATATGATTTAAAGGACAACTGTCAGGTTTAACATTTTATACCTGTCATGACCATTAAATGGATGAGATTATTGATATGCAAATATATAAAAGGAAAAGAACAAATAAAAATATTAACCTCTAATAGCTTTTAATGTAAGAAACAATATTAATAACTAATGCCCACATCACATCTGAGAAATGCAAATATCCTGATAGTATTCTAAATGTTGACTCTTCCTGGGTAAGCAGCCTTGCATCATGTTTATTCTACATATGCTATTAATATTGTCATGGTTACAGTCCAGATAAATTATTATATATGTACAAAAATTCTGAGGCCAGTTACATTTAGAATGAAAGCAAGCAGTACAGCCTTGCACATCGCTTCTGTTTCTACAAAAAGCCAAGTTTCTTACCTCAAAGTTCAAAAAAAAGGAGAAATCAGAATCATAGTTGATTAAAGATACATGTATTTCACATAATTATTAGCTAGAACTTGATGAAGTTAATTAGAGCAATTCTATCAGCTTCAGTAGGTGTTCCAACCTCTAGTTATGTGCATAAGGCTCTTGTAACGAAAAGTTAGCTTCAGTTGGTTTTAGAAGCAAGCAAAATGCAGATTTTTACAATAAAAATATGTTCATCAGGCAGTTGTAGTTAAACCAATACTCCTTTTGACACTTTTAAGCTTTAAATCTCACTTACTTAAAATTGCATTTAAATAGCAAAAAGACAAAGCATGGAATATAAACTAAGATGTCTATTTGAATTATTCATGGTGATCTGCAAAAATTAGTTGATATAGAGAGAATAATAAATGTCCAAGCAGTATTCCTTTTTGATGATTTTCACTTCTTTTTGAATATTTTGTAAAAAGAAAAATTACTAAATTACTTTGAGTCCTGTTCTGCACCAGCACATTTTCTGTTTGTTGTGTGTTTCTCTACTCAGCTAGACTGAACCAGAGATACCAGTGACAAATCTGCCCTGTCTTATCCATTAATACAAAGAAAAACAAAACAACAAAAAAAAGACATTCTTAATACTCTAGAAACTCAAAGACATTTTCTACACTAAAAGGAAAATTACCATCTTTCGCTTCTTCTAGCTGCTATCTAAAATTCCCACATATACTTCATTTCCTTTTATGACAAAGCCAAAATTTCCAATACAGAAGAGCCGCTAAATGCTATCTCCTGCCATTGATATGGAGTTAGGAAAGGTCTACTGATAAGTTTGCTGATGATAACTATTAAGTAGATGTATAACTCACTGAGGAATTTCCTATCATGTCAAGGTGGTTTATGGTAACTCCTCTACAAAGAGCAAGATAGTACCCCAACCATCACTGTCACATGGGAGGGGGGCATTTAAAATTAGTATTAGAAAGACAAGTCTAAACAGACTGCAGATGCTGTAACGATTGCTTAGTCTACACTGTAAGAACATACTTTAAAGCTGATCGCCCATCAGCCAGGGGTGATCACCCATCAGCATCAAACCACTAGAGGAACTTGTCATTGATTTGTCACTCATTGCCCATTGCACACTCTGTGTGTGCACCTACCACTGCATTCATCCCATCGACCATCCAAGTGGGACAGCCCTGGCCTGAAGAGGCTGACTTTTCACCAGGAGTTATCACAGAATCCCAGCATGGTAGGGGTTGGAAGGGGCCTCTGAAGATCATCTAGTCCAACTTCCCTGCTTATACAGATTTAGGCTTTCAGCTCGGAGGATGCTGGCCAAAATAGAAGCTGTAACAACTTCAGCTAAAACAGGAAACTTCAGCAGAGCTAAGGGGAATGTCTTTGCCGATTTATGGAAGGCAGAGGAGTTGATCAGCTGATACCATACCAGACCAATATCAAAGTTTCATAAATCACTGTGGAAACTTAAAGTTGGGGTTTTTTTTGGTTTGTGGAGTGAATGGAAATATAAGCTTTGTGACATACTACAGCTCATTTTCAATAGCACTGTAGATAGTACGAAGGTATAAAGGAATGCATAAGCCTTTTTTCTCTTAATTTCTTATTTTTATTTCTTTAAACTTTGCAGATGAGGTGCTTCCTGATTCAACCTCAACTATGAGTAAGTACAGCTCTAACTGTAGCTTTTGGTGTAGGACTTTGAAGACCTTCCTTTATTACGACAAATATAAAATATATTATGGAATAATTTGTAATAGAAATAACTGGGTGGACTTGAAATACTGCATACTGCATAATTACAATTTTTAAGCCTCAGCTACAGAATTAAAAATACTTTCTCTTTTTTATATTTTAAAAGTTTAAATTTACCTCAGAATAGTTCTATTGAGAGTGAATACCTACAGAACTGGAAGAATTAAAAAGTATATTTGTATATATTGTTTGTATTCATTCTGAAAGGTTGCCTGTAAAACATACGCGATTCCAATTGCACCACATAAGCTGAATAAAGGAACATGTTTTCTTGTATGAAAATAAAACAAGAAAAAAAGTTGAGAGATAGGAAAATGTTATTAATAAAGGAATGTACTGGGGGCTTCATCTGCTGAAGCCCATACTGGATGGCCAAAAGAAAGGAAGGTGACACAAGGTGCATTTGCCCTTGCTTGATGCTGGATGTAAAAACTGATTCAGAAGGTGTAGGAAGAGCTTGGACTTTGGTTACATCCTGCCACCAGTTGCTGTGAGTCTCTTTCAAATATGTCAGGGGAACTGGGAACTGCTGTCTTCTTCCTGCTCACCTGCTCATATACTTGAGACAGTATCAGTTGTTGCATCCTCCTAAAAGGTACTACAAAGAGTAGGATGACAACAGCACTGGAACAGCACTCTAGTCTCAGTCAAACCAAGAGATCCAGCTGAAGGCTGAGAAAAATATTTCTAAAACTCAAGTCAAGATGGTGACAGTGCTATGCTTTCCCATGATGGACTGTAGCTGAGACTGAGTGTGCAAAGGCTGTATGTGTCCTGCGTAGTAGTCACAGGTGGGATTTGCTTGCTGTTTGCAAATTTAGTAATCAAAAATGACCTGTAGAACAAGCTGAACTGGCCAGTAAAATATAAGGTTTTAGTGCTAGTCTGCATTGCTATGAAGAGTTAAGCAGACAAAGCATGACAGCAAATCTTTCTCCTTATTACTATGTAAGAAAACTCTAGCAGCTTCACTGCCATAAAATAATAGGATCCCTGTAGCAGTGTTTCTGGTAGAATTCAGAGATTGGCTTGTGAAACCTGATGAACCTTTTTTCCAAGTTTGTCACCTGAACTCTCTGTATTTTCTTATCTGAAGAAAAAAAATATTTTTAATAACAAAAATGCAAGAAGGCAGAGATGTTAGTCAAGCACTCAACAGAACACATTAATTATATTACATCTCATTAAGTCTCTTTGATAAATAAACTCCCTATCATGAGTTAAACCATGCTAAAATCTACCTACTCAGTCTAGAGCCTACCTAACTTGGGGTCAGGTTATAAAAGGCTGTAATCAGCTGTGGAGGCCAGACCAGCTATCTGGGAGAAGGGAGGGGAATTTCTGCTTTCACATAATCCCGTAAGTAAGGGATTTCCTGGAATCGGGGATCTGCTTCAGGTCAAAGGCAATGATGACCTGAAGATTTCATGAGAGGAGAACCCTTCTGCTTTAAAGGGGATGACATAGTAGGCTGTTGACATTAATCCCCTATATATTAGGAGGGAAGGACTGGGAGAATCATACCGATGATGTCTAGTGTTTTTATTGTTAAGAAGTGATAGAACTTGAAATATCTAGGAAACTGCTAATACCTTGCAAGTTCCCACCAATGGAAGGATGCTGTTCTCCATAACTGCATCCATCTCATCTTTCCCCTGGCTTGAGAAAACTTTCTTGTCCACCTCTTCTCTACTGGTCCATACTAATGAAACCATCCTCCTTCCCACATTTCTTATTGCTGAGGCTTCTCTGCTGTTCAGGTCTTGTTTCTTCTCACCATCATTTTCCCAACATAATGTGGAATGTTAACTTTGTGAGGCAAAAATATTTTGAGAAGCAGGAGGTGCTGTGCTCTCTTCCTAACCATACCGCTGCCCTTGCTGTATGCAAGCCGTCTTACCTTCCTGCTTCTTTCCCAAGATCCTAATCTGAGATTCCAGGTTCACACTTGAAAACATAAATGCTGTTCAAAACACTGGGCAATGTCCATTTGCTTCTTTCAGCCAGGCTGGACCAGGAAATCCGCTGAACCTGTCTTCCTGCAGGCTGAAAGAAAAGGAATATGATCTTGCATGATGTTGAGAATCCCCTGATACAGGCTAAGTGCATGAACATTTGTTGAAGCCTACAACAAAATCCAGACTTGCAAAGTCTCTCAGTCTACTTAGCAATTTACCACACAAGTCACCATATTTCTAATTACGTATAAGAAAAAAAAAGAAGTTAGCAAATAAGTCTTGCTAATATACTGAAATCAACCATGGGAGGCCAACTAAAATCACAACATGTATAAGAAAATATTAACAGAAAAATCCACAGCAGTGAATAAGGCCTAGATACCCTTGAAAAAATACGGTAAGCTGTTTTCTTTCCCTAAGATGTTATAAAAAGTAACAGAAACCAAACAATTTATATGAATGCTGATTTATACTGATCTTTTTCTTTTACTGTAACCACACCACAAAAACTTTAGACATACGGACCTTGCAAATGGTATCCAAACTATGCGTAATTCTAACCAAGCTGTTAAAAAGCTGAACAGTTAGACTGGCTATTTATTATCCATCAGGAGAAATAAAGAAGCTTAAACAATTAATAGAAATACTGTTTTACTTTGGGAAAATGTCTCTGCTTTACTCTGATAAGAAAGATTATTCTCCTAGGATGAATGAACTAGCAAAATCTGATTTCCTTAGCATACTTGGTAGATATCAGAAGATAGTTGTCTTAATTTGGTATACATGAAGTTGTAATTGGACCAGACTTTGACTCTATCCTAAACATTTTTGCTAACCCACATCATCATGTGAAGAAATCGAGGTGATTATAGACATGAATGGAAGCAAGTCAGTAGGGATAGCTGACTTTATGGCCAGTGACATTTATCAGCATTAAAATCTAGAAAGAGCTAGAAAAAACGCTGGAAATACGCTGTGGTTCCTTGGAATGAAAGCTCTATCCAGCTTTAATAAAGATATCAAAAATAGTTTTATTTTTTCTAAGTAAGTAAAGGACCAGGTTGAGATTGTCTTAATAAACCCCGGCACATGTGAGTTCCAGCAGTCAGAATACAGCCAGCATACGCAACACTGCCTGAAAATGTTATAGAAGATATTGTCAGGAAACTCACAAGGCTTTATATAACCCCTTGCCATAAAACAGGATCAGCTATAGTTGCCTCTCAGTCAGCTGCTGATGGGTTGCAAGACTGAAAACACCTGGAAGGCCCAGCATAAGCCAGCTCACGTCTGTGAGCAGAAGAGTTGTGTTTGCAGCACCATGGTCAGACTGGCGCACCCCACACCCGTCTGGGTCCCTAACCCCGCAGCAATTGGTGCCACCAGCCTGCTCTCTCATCCCCATTGCATTCTCGTACTGTCATCCCAAAGACCACCTTGCATTCATCTCCTACTGCCTGAGGGTTTAGGGATAGGGTTGGGTTTTGGGGTCGGGAGGGTGTTCCCCTTTTCAGGTTACTATTGATAATCAAGACCTGGCTAGGCTCACACATATGAATTTACCAGATGAAATAAAATTTCTCTAACACAGAAGATACATTTTGGAGATATTTTATAGGTATAATCCTCCTAGAAAAAGAGAAACGGAAGATCTTCATTGTCATTAACATTGGTATTAAAAAATACTTTTTCAGCGGCCTCTGAATAAGGCTGCCATTCACTCATAATTAAACAACCTTCCTTTTAGCATTTGATTCAGCTGCAAAACAGAGGAAAAGACATTTTGGCCCTATTTGAATCAGTTATTTCAAGAGTTTGAGGCTCAGTCAAATTTTGATAAGTTTGAACTGAAATAAAGAGCATTACAACTGGGGCCTGACTTATCTTGATAAGCAGCTATCCACCAGCTTAGCCTTTACCCACCAGTTTCAGCCCCTCAAGCTTTTCCTTCAAGAGTTCAAAACCATGCTCAGACTAGGAAGTACCTTTCCTGGACCTCTGTGAACTTTCTTGGACATACTAAGCTAGGGAATTAGCTATGACGAATTTTAGATCACATCCAACGTGTATTGCATCATATCTGATTTCATCTGCTTTATACTGCAGTTATCAATACACAGCAGATTGCAGTGAAATAAACACAGTATTTTCAGTTTTATATTTTAACATTTAAAATCTATCAATATGCAGCACTATGAAAAGGATCTAATATACCTACTTTTCTGGTGGTCAGCTTTTCTGTAATAAAAATGCATATGATCCCTAGAATGACATACCAATTTAAAAGACTTCTACTTTTCTTTTATAAACTGACAGCAAATTCTCTTTCCTTCCTAATTGTGCTTATTTGTTAATGTGCTAAAGAAGCTAACACCAACGTGACCTTGAGTGTGATCAATTTAAATACAAAATTGCATTTCTAGATACAGCAGTTATTCCTCCTGACAGGCTCCTGCTAGATAGACTTGAAGAGATATTGACTCCCTAGTTCTCTAACCTTGCAATTTTTAAGATATATATTATAAAATGTTCAGATCTGAAAAGATCCTTAGCTTGAATGCACAATTATTTCAGTGATTGAAGTGCAATGTGAAGAACTGCACCTGTAAATAGCCGCTCCTATTAATTTATAGCTCATTTATTTATAATTCTTATTAACGCAGTTTCTAAATTTGTGAAAAAGCATGCACAAGTAATTTAGTCATGCAGCTGTATTATAAAATTGCTTATGTAGTTGCTTTCAGGCCATTAAAAAAGCAAGTCCTTTTACTTGTATGTTCCATATGAGCAATCCAAGATGTATTAGGAAAAAACTACAAACAATTCTGCCTGTCAGTTACTCCAGACTTACATTTTGAACTCCTGAGCTGTCCCAAACTAGGGATTCAACTGAGAAAAAAAGCTTATAGGGCTGAAACAAACAACAGAGACTACTGGATGGGATATTTATTTATTATGAACTGGTTCAAAACAATTCTGAAAAAGACTGTTTCTATTAAAATGAATTCCTGTATTTGCTTTTCCAATTTCCCATCGTTCTCCATTTAAGGTTTTTGAAATACCTTGCAGCTACTAATGTAATAAGTCCATGATATCTCTGTGAAGAAGAGAGAAATTACTCTCGTGTTTTAAACTGATTCAGCACTGCTTGTATTAGTGGCAGGTTTCACCTTGATCCTTTTTTTTTCCGGGAGTAGAGATTGCTCATGTGTATAACCTGTTTATGAAAGAGTTTATGTCAGAAGATGGCTACAAAAGAGACACAAATTATCTTAAGAGGCAAGAGAATAAAAAAGGAATTTCATGTGCAGCAAAGACACAGTGAGGCACAGAAAAGAAACAAAACATTTGCATAGAAAAAAATTTACAACTTTGTTATTAAAATAATCAATGTTCCCAAAATTCAGAGATACACAAGGAGTTACCAGTATATATCAGCAGAGTAGAAACAATCTTTTGAACTGAAATCAAGACAGTTTGATAATTTACTTAGTGTTGGGGGGGGAAGGTGTTTTTATTCCTAGTAGTATAAATGTTATCTTCACTTATGTCATTAAATGAGATCTGTATTTCAGTTGGCATTATTGTGAATATCAGACTTATCAGGAGATTTATGCTGAACACCTATTTTTCACATGGGGAGATTTACCAGTAGGAAGGGGAGTGAGTACAGGACTGAGGAATTCGTGACAGGGTTAGTAGTTTTCTCATAGCATTGTGTAATTTTGCAGAAGCTAGATATTACACAACGATCACGAAAGCTATACAGCTCGACTCGATTACTGCTGCAACTTCATCCAGCCTAGATGTGGCTCCAATACAATACTAACATTACAGGAAAACAAGCCCAAGAAATTTCAGCTGCTACAGCCTGTTTATCAGAATGCTTTTCTTCCACCCACAGTTGTATTTAGCAGTATTTACTAACCTATGTCCAGGGGAAGTTAAGAGCTGGATTTCACTTCAGTAGCTGAATCTACTTACTCCTGAGCTATTTGGATCAGTAGACCCCTTAATAAATCAAGAGGCAGCAAGAACCAGGGGAAAGTGAATTTCCCTGTAAGGATCCTTTGCTGCTTCTTGCTGGGGAAAGCAGGGATATTCACTTTGCCTGTAAAGTCGACAAATATGAGATTTGCTGATTTCCAAGGAGGACCTCACTATCCCTACGGATTCTTCTCAGGTTTGGAGCAGGAACATTCCCTACCTTTCCTGCTCAATCTGTGCCACTGTGCAACGAAGTCTCTAGATTCCTGGGGCCAGAAAAGGGAAGCCCAAGCATACGGACAAGCACTTTGTGGCTTGTACCTAAAGGGGAAGGAGACAAGAACCCAATATTCTGGTCCTCATTCCATAAATATTTCCATATTTTGCTGCCTTACACACAGCTATCACTGGACAAACAGCCTATGAAGGTGGTTACTAATCTTGTTCACAGCTGAAGCCTTTCTCATTTGGCAGTCAGCTCAAAAGTTTGCTCTCTTTTTCTCAGGGCTCTACAACATTCTTATCTAAGCTGTCCATAGCTTTCCTCTTCATCTGTTTTTGTACTGCTTCTAGCGCTTCTTTGTTCGTTCCCACACAGGCAAACAGGCGCAGTAGGTCCAATGAATTCTTTGTGCATTGAGTAGACTGCACATCAGTACAGTACATGACTGGTAGGCCTGGCATGTCTGGGAAATATTGAACCGCCTGTGCACGCAATCCAACATGTCTGGGATTTACATGCTGGCTATGTTCACAAGTCCTGGAAAAATACCTACATATTTTTCATAGACTAGTTCATTTTTCCACATGAAGGGATTAATGCGCTGTAATCAGTTCGCTTTTCATCTTTTGATAAACTAAGCTTATTGAATTCAAGTCTCTGATCATGTATTGTGTTGCGCACAATCTCTCTAGCACTGAAATCACTTTTCTGATTCCTCTATGTACAATCCTGGGTTTGTGATCAGTGTTTTAAAAATACAGCTGCAGGAACCGTATGCCTCACTTGAAAAGCAACCTCAGCAATACTATACATAGAAGGTAAAAACCCTTCATGTGCCTCGTTAGTAAAAGACATGACCAAAAGGCGTTGGTCAACCGTTCACAGTCTGTAGGAAACGGCATGTTTCTACAACCTGCTCTCATCCAAATCACAGTGGGTTTTTTGGTGGAAACTTCTGGTGAATCAAAAGTACTCTGACCCCTGCAGGTGCTTCGGCAAACTGACACGGGAGGGCTAACGAAAGAAGCTGCTTTTCTGAGAAAAGGATACAAAACTCCTTGCTCAGTGTGTTGCTACACCCAGGGGTATTGTCCATCTGCTGTAAGATTCAGAGTTTGAGTTCTTGTCTGATGTGACCTCCAGGTGCTTTCCTGACTTGCTGCTTTCCAAACAGAGGACCTTTTGGGTTGTTCTCAAACAGATGAAATTGGGTTTGTTTATACCAAAACATGGTACCTTTAATGAGATTGGCTTGTCATTTACTTTCCAAAACTATTAAAAAATGTAGCACAGTATCAGTTAAATACCGATGCTCAGTAGATGGCTGCTTCTCATTGTTCATTCATTGTTGAGGTATGTCAGCTGAATGGCCCTAATCCACGTAATGCATGCTGTATTGATATTTTATCACAATGATAATGTTTTACTGAAAAACAGACCAATGCCCTGCATTACAGAGGCTAATTAAAACATCTGTAGCTGTTTAAAAATAATCTACAGTTTAGTTTAACTTCTGAATGGAGATATAGCTATGCATATATATAGTTATTCTAATACAATAAAGACATCATTATTTTTAATAATAGACAAATATGGCAATGCTTTTTTCTTTCTGCACTGTGTTACAAGGCTATACTGCCTCCATTAGTCATGGGCCTGTGCTAGTATTTGGGAACCTTTGGTACCATTTAGGCTGAATAGTGAATTACAGTGCTTTTTAAAATGCACCAAAAAGGTGCACTATTGCTGATGAAGCTCTACACTATAGTTTCTTGTGTTACTGGTAGCAACTTGTCCTTTGCCTTGCCAGTGCGGAGTTTTGCCCTTGCAGGGCAGCTCCTCTGTTCACACGAGAAATTGCTTCTTTCTGCTATAGCGGAAGAGTGTATGGGACTGGAGAAGCTGTAGAAGCCATACCTTGGCACTCACCACAATAACCTATATTAAATTTCTAGAACCTCTCTCCTACAGTTTCCCACATCGCTGGCACCAGCGTGCGCAACCCAAGTCTTTCCAGGGTTGGCACCGCGCAGCTGACACAACCGCACCTGCCCAGCAAAAGCCTTCACTCTCTCCATCGCCTCCTCGGGCACTGCTGACAGCGGAGTACGCTACTCCCAGAGCCGCATTTTCACCCTAGGCAGAGCGTGACACCACAGCCGCGGATGCTGCTCTTGGGTGGCACCGAGGGGCTGCCCTTCTGAAGGCAGCGACCGCCTGGTTCCCTGCGGTTTCTTCTTTCCAGTCGCTGCCGCCCGCGGTTACCGAGCACGAACAAAGTCAGCGGTTCGCCTTTCGGCAACCCCGTTCATTTTGTTTTCCCTCCGGTTGCTCTTTACCTCGGCTCGGGGCCCGCAGCTCCTTCCGGAGGGAGCGTGGCGCCAAGCGCTGCCGCCTG
>NW_010192148.1:0-12913 GCF_000695765.1 Mesitornis unicolor
AGGGGGGTCGCTCTCCAGCCCCTCCGTCCCTGGGGCTGCCCTCGCAGGCGGCTCCCTTCCAGCCCCCGGCATCCCGGGCGGGTCCGAGGGGGCCGGTGGATGCTCAGCGGCCGGCTGCCATGAAAGTTCCTTTGGGAACGTGCTCCAGCAAGAATAGGGGCTATTGTTCTCCTGGAGGGCTTCAACCTCCCTTCTGCTCTATCAAGTGCTTAGATTTCTCCCGGGAGCGAGGAGTGCCTGCTGCTCTCCAGCAGAAGAGCTGACTCCAGCCTTTCTAGTTTTTAATTGCGATGGGTGAATGGGAAGCTCGGGATAGTTGGACGTCCCACAAGCCCTGGGCAGGGGGAATGGCAGCTCCTGGATTAGTGCAAAGTACACTGGGCTGCATGCCCTTCGTGCCAGGGTCAGGCAAGGTCCTCTCCTGAAAGCTTTGGGCTTGCCCTGTCCCTTGCTTGGCATGGCCTGCGGGGGCAGCTCCATTGGCATTCCTTCTGGCCAAGAGAAAAAAAAGGGTGAAAAGAAGGTTTTAACCTTGAAACAATCAGTGATGGGATTTCTAGGGTCATTTCTAGGTGGGTTTGGTGGTCACTTGCTGATATAGCCAGCAGCACCTTGGTGTAACAGGTGGAAAATTTAAAGAGAGAAGATGGTGGGGTTCCCTTGCCCTCATGTTAACTGGACAGTGAAAAGTGCCAGTACGTTCTTCAAGGCAGGGGTGAGACAGTGGAGGTGAAGTCTGTGTAGGTTACCGGAGAGGGAATTACATTATTAGAAACCAGGTGGTGACGCAGGATGAGAGTGGGAAAAGAGATGCTGTGGTATAAGGAGTAGAATAAGAGTACTTGGCTAAGAAGGAGCCTTTGAATCCTGCTGTTGGAAGGCCCAACACACCCTGTGCCAAGGAGGCATGTTGGTGGATCTAACACATCTCCCATAGTCAAGGTGGTGACCTTTGGGTTGAGGAGGAAGGGAATGTGTTGTACCTGTTGCTGCAGTGGGTACGTGACCCTTTGGCTGGTGGGAGCTGCAGGACTGAGTGGGAAGCTGTGGCTTCCCAGGACACTGCTGTGCCCCAGGGCTGGTGTCTCTTCCTTCCACACAGATGACTGATGCTACTTATTTCTCCCATAAGTAGCCATCACCTCTGGCGGACTTTTTTGCTGGGTGAGGTTTGGATGACAAAAATGAAACAAGCTACATAACTTCCCACTGATGGAGGTGGAAGCCACTTGTTCCCCTCCTTGCTACTCCATGTATTGGCTCAGTGCTAGGAGAGGGGATTTTGGCAGCTAGAAATTTAGCTGCAGATAGCACGGGCAGTGGCTGCCCACGGATCCTGCACAGCCATTGTACTGTAGCGGCTCTGGGCAGCAAACCCAGCGCTGCTGCGCTTTGCTCGCTCTGCCAGCTCAGCACAGCGGTGGTGGGGGAGTTTGCTGTGAGCGTGCATGCAGCAAAGCAGCTCACACCTCCCTCTGACACAGAGCTGATGTGTAAACCTGGGCTGATACTGTGGCTGGAGCCAGGGAGGGGGTTTTGCAAGCCTTGAAGAGCCCCAGGGCTGCAAATCAGTCAAGTGCTCCTAATAAAACCTATCAGGCCAAATTCCTATCAGGCTTAATCCCATTGTCTCATCCTCACACTTAGCTCCCACCCATCCCTGTTTTCTTGGCTGGTTTCTACCCAGAGCTCTGGCTGGGATAAGGGTCTTTGGCAGCATCCTGAGTACGCACGTGCTACTGGAGGACAGCTGGGTCCCAATGTTGAATTCTCTCTTCCAGGCACAAACACTCCTCTGGGATCCCCTCTTGGCCGTTCCCCTCTTCTGGGGGAACGGCGATCACATTGTTTGGCCTCGTGTATCAAGGTGGCAAGTCTAATCCAGCACAGATTAGTTTTAACCTAGTTTTACCTTCTAATGTGGAATTCAGCCTGCCTAAGAGCAGGTGCCTGCTTCTCCCATCCTGGGCAGGCACGAGCATCCCTCAGCCCCTTCCCAGCCTCAGCAGGCAGGGTGGCTGGTGTTGAGCACTTCAACAGCCCAGTGAGAGCCTGGCTTTCTGGAGATGCCGTTTTGGAGACGGAGGAATGGTCTGACTCTGCTCAGGTTGTCTTGCAGGTTGCTGGGACTTATTATTGGCTTAGAAAAGTCTCTCTGCCCAAGAATGGCTGTTCAGGGCAGGAGCGGGGGAGAGGCTTAGGCTTATTAAGCAGTTCTTATTAATAGAACATGTCCCTTAAAATGGGAACTTTAGCAAAGGGCTCTAGGAGGAACTTCAGCCACTCTGAGTCTGAGTCACCAGCCCTGGGGGCTAAATTCCCCTGTGCTATTGTGAGTGTTTGCCTTATCGCAGTCACAGCCGGCTCCAGTACAATGCGGAGGGTGGAATGCCTTTGAAATACGCTCCCTTGTTGCTTCCTCTGCTCTAGAGCAGAGCTGTGATGCTGGTGGGCTGTCCAGTTTCCCTCCAGTTGAAATGCAAGGGGACTGGGTGCTAAATGTGTGCACAGCGTCACCCATCCTGCTCTCCTGCCATGCTGCTATCCTGTATGGATGCCACATTCCCTTCAGTCTTCACCATTTCGATGCTGCTTCTTGCTCCTGGAGAACTACAGCGCTCTGCTCTCACATCCCCTGTCCTGCTGCTAGGTGGAAGCTGTCTGCTGCTCCTGCAGGGCAGGAATGAAGCTGTCACCGGGTGGCCAGGAGGTGCTCTGGCCCTGTTTTGGTTCTCAGTGATGTTTGGCAAGCTCCTTCCACAGAGGCTGTTCAGTGGCAATGGCTGTGGGTAACATGACTCTGCTCTCTGGTGACTTCTCAGTGCTGAATTGGGCTTTGTGTTGGGCTGGCAAATAATACCCCTGGGTAGAAATAACTGAGATAAATGAAATTGAGTTGGCAAAGGAGGGCAAAAGAAGGAAGTGGGAACATTGCTTTTCACCACAGCTTTCAATTTGAATAGGTGTCCATGGTGATAAGGGAAGTCTGTGTCATGCTGGTTTTATGGGCATGGTCTCTGGTGTCCCATCTGGAGTTTGTGAGAGGGGAGGAGGGGAAGACAGTCACCTCTGTCCTAGTGGACTTCCTACAAAACCTTAGTTTAGTTGCATATAAAGGACTCGCCAAAGCAGTGGCTAACTGGCAGTGAAGGTTTGAGGCGTTTGGACTCATTTGGTGGGTGTCTCATTAGTTACAAATGATGCTGCTGGAGATCCTAGTCTTTTGGAGACCCATTCCTGCCTTCCTTGTGAACACAGGGAAGAGTGGTGAGGAACACATGCCCAGAGTAGGGAACAGCCTCAGCCCTCTATCCACTCTAACCCCTGGAGGGGCTTGATCCTGGACAGGCAGTGCATGAGCTGTGCAGATGTTAATGATTTCTGCACTGAAGAATGTGGTAGTGTTGCTGAACTCATATCAGTCATTAAGGGCTTGCTGGAGCTGGGCGGTGTGGGAGGGTAGAGACTGGAGCAAGACCCTGCTGCTTGCAGCTGCAGGGGGTGTTGGCAGGGCATAGCAACAGAGCTGGCTGTGCAAGCTGGGGTCTCTTCCTTCCATAACCTAAAGGTTTCTGAGGTGGGGCTAGGGAAAAGTGACCAGAACTGATCCAGGATTTCTTCTTTGGCCTGAGCAAGGTAGGGAGAAAAATGGATAGGCAGTTTGAGGGAGAGCCTGCTCCTTACCCAAAATACCCGTCCTCTCTTGGGTGCATGATATTCTGCAAACTTTGCCCATTCTGTTTGCTACCCCTCAGAGTTTATCCAAGAGTCTGAAATCTCTGAGATAAGAGTGTTTTTTGTAAGGAATAGGAGCCCGTGCTGGGAATAGGTGCCCAATCCCTGTGCATGTTTAAGCAGAGGTGTGGGGAGCTGAAACCTTGGGTGAGCAAGAAGAGGGGAACTGTTCATGCAGTTATTCTAAAAGCATGCTGATGGGAAATGGGGAGATACCAGAGGCATTCCCCTGGCACTGGAATTTTAATGACAAGGTGTGGAGGGATTCAACCCGTTTTCAAGTTTCCTGACGCTGTTGCTCAGATGTGGCTCTCTGGGAATTGAATATGTCTTCTGGGTGATGCTGTGTTCGTACATGCCCTCTAGGGTGTTTTCCTTTATATCTTAACCTTGGGGATACTTTTTCCCCCCCCTGTTTTAGGAGTTTCTCTGTGACCCAAAGTTCAGCGATGAAGAAGATCTGGAGGAGAAGTTGGCAGTGTTCAAAGGTGAGAACCCCAGAGGGTTTCCATGCCCTGTTTCAGCCTATTTGCTTTGAATAGGTTGTTTTTCTCAGCACTTGGATCTTCCTAGCCTGGGATTCTCTGCCAAATCCAAGTGATGGAGCTGGGATGGATGCTTCCCCCTTGCTTGTGGGACTCGGTGAAACTCCCTGGCAAGGTGGTTTTCCCACAGGAGCCTTTGTGCTTCCCTCACGTGCAGTGCAGGGATGTGTCACCCTGTAGACATCCTGCCTGGTGGCTGCTGTTACTGCAAAACCTGCTGTGTGGGCAAAACCCAGGGGAGCAGCAGAGGAGGATGGTTTCTGTCTAGATACCTAGACAAGCTAGCTGGTACAATTGGCGGAGCAGTAGCTGGACTCTTTTTTTATTCAGTGAGTAAGAGATCCTCTGCCCACAGAGCAGAGGTCTCAGTGGCTTCCTGAAGGAGTCTGGTCCTTCCCAAGCCCCTTGGTACCAGAAGCAACAGTAACGTGTCTCTAGTCCTGATGAAAGCCTAACTCTGGTGCATCAGCAGATCTGGGGCCATTAGGTTTGGGCCATTTTCTGGGATGGAGGATAGAGAAAAAGCATGGGGTCCTCTGGAGCTTGTCCTCAAAGGTGGTTACAGGACTAGATTTGACAGGGCTGTGCTGGGTGCATCCACTTTCTTTCCAAGCAGTGGCTGAAGGCAGTTGAGTAAACACGCCTTCTGCGTCACACTGCCCTCAAAGTTTGTCCTTAGCCTGGCTCTAACCAAATAAAGCCTGACCTTGCTTTCATTTCAGGCGTTGCCTGCTATTTCCCTTTGAATTTTGGCTTTGCAATCCAGCATGGAAGAAGCTAGCCAGGGTTTTGTGATCCCTTACCCTGCTGGGCACAGAGGAGCCTCCTGTGTTCCCTGTCCCTTTTATTTTGCCTTTTGTATGGCTTTGGCTTTTGGCTGCGGCCCCGCATTATTTTTCCTATCACAATTGGGGCTCTTCAAACATTGCAACTGGGGGTCATAGGCGCAGAATTCCCTGTAATGAGAGCCTTTGGCATCTCCTCCTGCTGCCTTGTGAGTTTGCCTCTGTGGCCTGTCCCGCTCTCCAACTCCTCCTCCTCCAACAATCATTTCATTGTGTGATGATGGGGGGAGTGGTTCTTCCCTGCTGTCCTTCCCACTGCCCTCCCCATCTGGGCCCAGGGAGCCCCCGTGCCGTGTTTGTGTAAATGCATTTGTCAGGGCAGGGACCACGCGTGGTTTTGCCCCACCAAATCCCCACAGCTGGGATGGGAGGCGAAGATGAATGTGCGATCCGAGGCTCCGAGCGCGATGATGTAAAGCTGCCTCTGTTCTCTGCGCTTTTGGCCAAGTGTCAGCTGTGAAGAAAAGAAAACATGTGCTGGGCATGGACACAGCAGAGCAGAGTTTGTGTCCCTGAGCACATGCTGGGGTGCCTGACCCCTGCTCAGGGAGGCGGTGGTTCAGTGGCACAAGGTTATTATGGTGGGATGGAGTGTGGAGAGAGCCAGTTCCACATAAAGCATTGCTTCAGCCCCTAAGTGCATGTGACAGCCCCAGTTTCATCTAGGATTGATTGTTAAATGCTTGAAGGTAGACATTTATTCCTGCCTGAAGCACAGACAGCTTTGGCTTGCACCTTGTGCTCCTGTAGGTCTGTCCTAGTCAGTTCCTGACAGTGGTAACCTACCAGCTGCGACCCTGGCGAGGACATGCCAAGCCATCCCTCTGCCTCCAGCTCCCATCAGTCCAGTTAACCCGGGACTTCCCTTCAAAAACACAGGTCCTGAGAAGGCTCTGATGTGTGAAATATCCCCTCTTCCCTTTGGCTCCTTAAATTAGCCTGCCACTTCTCTGTTCATGCTCATCTGCTTGCTGGTGTCCCTGGAGCAGAGGCAAAAGGTCTTTTCCTTTGGGGGAGAGGAGCACCCTAGGAGCTCTCACTTAATTTGAGTCCTTTGGGGCTGTTCTGAGGAGTGAGTGCTAACTGCAGGGCAAGCAGTGATTTCTCCAGCTCAGTGTGGATGGATGGTGGCAGCGGGCATCTTGCTCTTCTCATTTAGCAGAACTTGAGATGATGGGGGGGCCCCCCTGTGGTGCTGGGAGTTGTATGGTCTGTAAGACAGACAAATCCTTGCCTGAAGAGCTTAAAGTCTAAATGGGGAACAGCTAGTGAGGGCAGGGGGTGGGAAAGGAAGCACACGGGTGTGCCACTCCAAAGGTCAGAAGCAGCACAAGACCGAAATCCTGATTTTTTTCGAACTCAAATCAGCATTCTGTCTGTTACAGCATGCCAGCTTTTGTCCTGCAAAGCTAACCAGACCTTCTCAAGCAGGCTCTGCCTTTCTCTGAGGGTGCTGAAGTTGCCCAATTCAGCTGTGTTTGACAGCAGGCTGGAAGGGCAAACAGCTCGCTCTGGTATAGCTGCTCCTAGGTGTGTTCTTGGCTTCGCCCTCTTGATGTGGTCTTTGAGCATCTCTCCTGGCAGGTGCTGCTCTGGGAGTGCAGTGCAGCGCAGCCTTGGGAGCACTGTAGAGCCTGTCGCTTGCTATTGCAGGCAACTGCGTCATTTAATCCCCCTCCTAATCCGATCAAGCTTCATCTTGGAAGTGCTCAGTGTTTTGTTTTCCTTGCTACTCCTTCTGGGAGGCTGTTCCAGAGCTTTGTTTTTCTGGCTGAAAACCTTTTAACACTATTCATGGCTGGCTGATACCTTGTTCTCATGCCAGTGTTTCCCTTCAGCTTAAATGAAAAGCAGCCACAATTAAAGAGCACTTAACTCTAGAGCCCTGGAATTGAGATAAGGGTGCAAAAAACAGGTCTTGAGATGGTCTCCCTCTCTTAACTCTTTGCATTCAGTGGTACATCAATTTTATCCCCAAATACTGTATTTCATTGCTCTAATCAGACAGTGCTCCAAAGCCCTGCATACCCCCTGCTATAGTGTCCTGCTAACTTGCTTCTGTGTCTCTTCTAGAGAAGTACATGGAGTTTGACCTGAACAACCAAGGCGAAATTGGTGAGTGTCTCAGGGATGCTGGTGCTGGGCTGGAAAAGCAACAGCCTGCTGAGGTGGTATCTGCTGCTTCCCTCTGCACTTGTGTTGCTGAGGAGGAAAACCTGTGGGCCTTTCCTGTGTCCAGCCTTGCTCAGATCTTGATTGCCAGCCAGGAGCTTCCTTGGCTCTCCAGCCCCTGCCTCTCAGCTTTCTCAGTCTCTTACCTGCTTCAAGATCTAAGCTCTTCTCAGTCTTGTTCTCCTCCTGAGTCTCTGCTTAGCACCTCCACTTTTTTCTGCTCTAAATGCTTTTTTTTCCTTCTCCCTGTTTCTCCACTGAGGCTGCCTCAGCATTTCCAGAGCTGGGAAGCTGCAGGGCTTGGACAATCCTGAGTTTTGCCTGGCTTAAGACAGAAGCTGTATAAAACCATGAGCACTTCCAGTGCTGAGAAGCTCTTTGCTTTGCTGGGAGGGGAGTGGATGGAAGCAGGGGATGTGGGTGTGAGTCTGGCTCAGCTGAGCAGCCCTGGTTTGGGCTTAGAAAGCACCAGTTATGTAAAGATCCAGCCTTCTGCAGGCCTGAAGCTGCCACTGAAGTGTAAACACTGCATGGTGTGGCCTTCCAGGAGGCTGCTGTCCCATTTCCCTCCTCCAGCCGAAGTGGAGCCTGTGGGGAGCTGGAAGAGGCCTGACTCGGCAGCGCTGCTGTTTCCGGGAGGGAAGGGGCCGCAGGTCTCAGCAGGCAGCAAAGCAATGGAAGGAAATGGCCTGTGGCGATGGGCAGGGGAGCCCGCTCCCCACAGCCTGTTTGTCTCCAGCTTTAATCCCGGCATTGCTTCCCTCCTCCCCATCCTTGTGATTCTTGGCACCATGCTCTGAGCTACAGAGCAGTGTCCCTACTCATCTCTGAAGCGCTTGGAGAGTTGTCCCTCTTCTGCATGTGTGGCTCTCTTATCTTGAGCAGCACAATGCTGTGTACTGAGCAGTACAGCACTGAGCTGCACTGGAAGGCTTCTCTTGACTTTCAGCTACAGCTTAATGCTCTCAGCCCCAGAGCCTGCAGGTGAGGTGGTCTGAGGTGAGAACTCATGCCTGTATCTTTGGGGTTGGTCTGTGCTCAGTGTGGTCACCTGTCAACAGCACCGACTGCCTTGCTCTTGCAGATTTGATGTCTGTCAAAAGGATGATGGAGAAGATGGGGGCTCCAAAGACCCACCTAGAACTGAAGAAGATGATCTCTGAGGTGACTGGAGGGGTTAGCGAAACCATCTCATACCAGGACTTCGTCAATGTGATGCTTGGGAAACGCTCTGCTGTGCTTAAACTGTGAGTGTCCCTGGGAGGGAGTGGGGGAGATGCAGGACCTGAGCTGCCGTGTTAGTGAGCTGGGAAGCAGAAGTTGTTCTGTCTGGTGGAGGTGGAGCTGTGCTTGTTTGGTGCTGATGGAGAGGAAACAAGGACCCTTGTGAAGGGGGCATTTACAGAGAGACATGAGAGGGTGTAAAAGCTCATTCTCTCCCTTTCCAGAGGGTGTCCAGGACTCAGCACTGCAGGACTTCTTCCTATCCCTTCCCTGTGGCTTCTTCTGGCTTTGGGGACACGGGCTTCCCCTGTGAATGGTGGCAGGACTCGAGTGGTGAATTATGGTCCTGCCAACACCAGCAGCACTAACTCCTGTTTCCAACAGGATGCTCCGTCCCTGCCTGATTTTGGAGAGACAGGCGCTAGATGGAGAGAGAGAACACATACTTGAAACAGCTGGCTTGTGCTGGAAGAGGATTTCTGCAGTGCAAGCTGCCAGCACCAGCCTCCCACGGCCCCCTCTGCCCTCTCGACAGGGCTTTGAAAGTCCTGCTGTAACAAATGGCTTCCCAACACTTGTTTGGCTCCATCTCCACCTTGGCTTTTCCTTTCACAGCCACAGAGGCTGGCCCTGCTTTTATGTCTGTAACCACCATGAATAGGAGCTGCTCCTCTCCATCCCCCTTACCCTTTCTGAAGGCAGCTTTAGAAACACAGCCAACTTTCAGGGCAGGTTGGGAGAAAGGATCTTGCTCCCACCTCTCATGTGGTCCCTTTAAGCCTGTATGTGCTCGCTGGTGATGAGTCTCCCCTCTCCCCACTGAGTGCCCTGTGTCTGCGCATTGGGATGCTCCTCTTCCAAGTGCACACAGACTTGTGACCCCCCTGCTCGTCCCTTCTTTCTCCGTGGAAGCAGGCTGAGCCATATCTTCTATCCTTTCCCCTCAACTGCAACAGCTTTCACAGATGTGTCCCTTCTCTTGCTAACAGACGCCCCATTGTCCCTTGGACTCTGTAAAGCAGGAGCAGAAATGTAAAACTTGTCCCAAGAGCAGTGCAGCCCTTTGATCCAGCGTGGCAGCTGGCATTCCCAGCGTAGCTGCGCTCCTCAGGGAGGAAGACTGTGCTGGTGGTTGCAAAATGCTTGAGATTCTTCTAGCCAGTGCCTTGCTCCTTGTCTCTGTCCTCTTCCCTGGCTGTAATTGCTGTTGCTTGCTTGATGCTGGCTTTTGACTGTTCTGCTGTGTGGTTATGGACAAGGTAGGCCAGGGACGGTATTTGCTTTTATGCATCAGGAGAACCTGGCGTGCAGTGTGTGCCCAGGGGATTTGGGAAGTGGCTGTCTAAATAAAACTTGCTAATCCTCTGGACTCTGAGAGGAAAACCAGCAGAGGTTTTCGGAACCCACTCCTGGAAGCTGCCGGAAAAGCAAAGCTGCCTGCCAGGCTAGCAGCACTGCCCTCTCATGGCTTTCTCCCCTCTCTTAGTTATCAGACGCCCTTTGCATATAAGGCAGATGGTATTTTTCAGCAGATAATTCCACCCCCAATGACAGGTAAAGATGCTTTTTTTTTTTTTTCATTGGTATTATCTCTTGTGTTTTTCAGGGTCATGATGTTTGAAGGAAAAGCCAATGAAAGCAACCCAAAACCTTCTGGTCCGCCTCCAGAAAGAGACATAGCCAGCCTCCCTTGAAGAGGACAGGCTGAAAAATTGGCACTGTTTGCTTTGCTGGTCTGTAACAGAAGTTACCTCTGCTTTGTTACTCTTTACTGTGGACAGTCCTAGTTTTCAACTAACCTGCCTTAGAGGAACAGCAAGGGAAGCTGGAGACTCCCAGCTCACATCTTTCTGCTGCATCCCTTAGCCAACTTGATTTGTTAGACAGAAGCTGTAGCACCAAGTGTAATGTGAGACCAAAAAAAAAATAATCCTGTGATCTTACACTTTCCTTTGCCCTTTCTGCATTTCTCAGACAAGGAGCTACTTTCCTCCCAGTGTATGGATTCAGAGCTGTGCTTGTCATGACAGGTGACGGGGCCTTGCTGCCAGACATTGAGTGCTTCTCTGACAAAGCCCCTGACAGCAGCTTCATGGGTGCAAAGAAATAAGTGCCTTCTCTGCTCCGTCCTATGCTTTCTGACTTTGGACTTGTTCTTCCCCTCCTGACCTCACCAAAACACAAGTCAGGTTCCTGCTTTGGTGGCAGAGTCACATCCTAGGTGGATGTGGGGAGGTGCATGGACACCAGAGGTTTGCCTGCAGAGCCTTTAAGCTTGGAGGTGGGCATGGCTGACCGCAGGACAGCTTCTGTCTGTGCTGTGGGTTCCTCCTGCAGTCAGATCTCGGTGGGTCCAACACCAGCCACTGCAAGTGAGGATGGTTAAAGCTACCTTAGGGACCCCCTTCCTGATAAATCTCCACTTGGGTCTGATCAGGAGCATGACCTCTGAACGGGTGGTTGTCTGTCCTGTCCATCCAGTATAGCAGCAAGCCTGCGGTTACGCCTTTGCAGCCTCTCAGGAAGGCCTAGGGGAAATTAAACCTTCAGATGAAAGGAAGCTGGGTGACCAAACTGTGAGCCCTGCCACATCAGTTGTGGATAAGGATCTGTCCTCATGCAGCTGCTCCATCCCTCTGATTTTTGCAGACCTCCCCATATGTCTTCCAGCTTGGTCCCCTGGGACTGTTGGCTGCATTTCCCTGAGGAATAAGCCCTCAAGTCTGCAAAACAAGAATGGCTGTAAGTGTGGAGTATGGGCTGGGATCCAGATGTGGCTGAGACTGTGCAATCCACACTCTGGTTACTTCAGTGATTCTTGCTCTATACACAATTTCTGGAATACAGATGTTTGTTCTTTGCCCTTTCCCTAAAAAAGTTCTGGGTGGCTTTTAACTTCTTTAAAATCATGGTTTAATAATTTTTAAAGGAAATACAGATGATTAACTCTACTAGGCTAATTGTTCCTGCCAAAGGCTGCACTTCTAAATAAAAAAACCCCAACATTCTCACTACTGTTTGCATGAAAACCAAAACTGTAATGAAGATAAAAGATTACAAGCAGAAGCAGCACCAGGCTACTTTAAGGACTGTAAATAAATCTTCTGAAGCTATACCATGTGTCAGTGTATTTAGTTTAGCTCCTCTGAAGCTTGGTCCATATGATTGGTTGTGGATTAAGTGAGCTGGTTTCCAAATCTGTTAATATAAACCCTTAAATACATCCTAGAAATAGGTTTGGACTGCCTTGATCTGATCTTTATCTGTAATAACTGATGACCAAATGCCATGGAGTTTGTGTTATGAAATGCAGAGGCCACCTCCTGAAAGCTGTTGGGTTTTTGTTTTGTTTTTCTTTTTACTTACTGAAAGGAAGCAGGTGGTGGTGCTTGTTTTAAGGAATAACTTGTTTATCAAGAGCAGACACTTGTAATGTTTCTCTTGAAAGAGGGGTTTTTTTTCATCCTCTACTCTTGAAGCAATTGCCTGAGGTTCTTGTCTGATGTATCAAAATGGAGACCAGGCTTCCTGGGGGAATGACTGGGTATGTTTTTTTCCATGTGTTCCTCAAAAGGACAGAATTGCACTTCGATCATAGCCTTGTGTCTGCTTTCTGCTGTTAGCTCTGGGAATGCACCTGCTTTTCTGGGCTATGTATGTCAAAGCTGTTGTTGAGTTAGAAAATAAAGGGAGCATATTACACGAGGGAAATTTGGATGTGGTTTGCCACAGTTCAGGTCACTGCCTGAAGCCATCACTCCTTTTGTCTCTGTGGAAATACTTGTCCTTCTGGTCCAAGAAAAGACAAGCACAACCTGCTAGAGCTGGAAACAATTTCTCAACATGTCCTTGTCCCTACAGAGCTAAGTGCTAAGCTGATACACCCCCTCTGCTGGCACTCTTGAGTGGTGGCTGAACCGTCTGAACTTGAGGTAGGAGGGCACAAAGAAACCCTGGTCCTGCTGTGACTGAAAAAAACTTCATGCTGCTTTTACGGGGCGCTGGAGCACAGCAAGGCTGTCCCCACTCACACACCTGTATTTCCAGCTCAGCTGCACGTAACTGGAGGTTTTGGAGCTGCAGCTACACTAGACTGCTATAGAAAAAGCACTGAAGCCCCTTACCAAGAGCTGACTGACAGGGTGGAGCAGGGTCCGGCCAGCTGGGAAAGCCGGCTTGCTGGCAGCCACTACTCACCCCCAGTGGGGTCTGTCCCCTCAGGGCCTCCGCGGGCGGCCCCTGCCGGCTGGATCCCCTCAGGGAAGAGAAGGGCCGGCGGGGGCGGCCTGCAGCGCCAGGTCAGGCCCCACCAAGGACAAAAAGGGTTTAATAAACACAGCTAAGCCTCGTCGTGAGGGGCAGACGTTTATCCTCCAGTCCTTCCGCCCCCCA
>NW_010192149.1:0-322 GCF_000695765.1 Mesitornis unicolor
GGGATGTGCATGTACCCCCATCGCACACACGAGGGGTGGTCCATGTGCCCCCATCACACACGGGGGATGGTCCATGTCCCCCATCAAACACGGAGGGGGATGTCCATGTCCCCCCATCGCACACGGAGGTGCCCATGTCCCCCCATCGCTGTCCTCGCAGTCGGGGCTGTACGACGGGGACTTCTACGACGGGGGCTGGTGCGCGGGGCGCGAGGACCCGCAGCAGTGGCTGGAGGTGGACGCCCGCGGCCTCACCAAATTCACCGGCGTCATCACCCAGGGCCTCAACTCCATCTGGACGTGAGTGGGGGTCTGGGGAGGG
>NW_010192150.1:0-267 GCF_000695765.1 Mesitornis unicolor
GTACCCAACCAGTAACTCCAGTAAGGAACCAATAACCACCCAGTAACCCCAGTAACAAACCAGTAAGACCAGTAGCAAACCAGTAACTCCAATACTGAACCACTAACCAACCAGTAACCCCAGTAATGAACCAGTATCCAACCAGTAACCCCCCCAGTAGCTCCAGAACCCAACCAGTAACCCCAGTAACCAACCAGTAACCCCAGTAAGGAACCAGTAACCAACCAGTAACCCCAGTAAGGAACCAGTAACCAACCAACAAACCCA
>NW_010192150.1:1122-1469 GCF_000695765.1 Mesitornis unicolor
CAACCCAGTACCCAACCAGTAACCCCCCCCATCATCTCTGGGGGGGTCCCAGTCCCTTTTTTGGGGGGTCCCAAAGCCCTGGGGGTGTCCCCAAATCATGGAGGGGATCCCCATGTCCTGGGGGTTCCCCAAGTTTTGGGGGGGAACTGAGGGTCCTGGGGGGGGTCCCCAAGTTTGGGAGGGGTCCCCAAGTTTTGGGGGGTGCATTTTTGGGGTGCTGACCCCCCCCTCATTGCAGAACGGCTCCGCTCGCCGGGCAGTGGCCGCCCAGCCCGGCAGGAAGAGGAAATCGGCGTCACTGGGAACGGACGAGGTGTGGGGTCATTGGGGTCATTGGGGTCATTGGG
>NW_010192151.1:0-208 GCF_000695765.1 Mesitornis unicolor
GGGGGCACTGGGAGATACTGGGAGACACTGGAGGACACTGGGAGGCACTGGTGGCACTGAGGGTATTGGAGGGCACTGGGAGATACTGGGAGACACTGGGAGACACTGGAAGGTACTGGAGGACACTGGGGGGCACTGGGAGCACTGGGAGGCACTGGAGGCCACTGGGAGTACTGGGAGAACTTGGGGACACTGGGAGGCACTGGGA
>NW_010192151.1:685-997 GCF_000695765.1 Mesitornis unicolor
AGGGGGGGCACAGGAGTGGGTGCATATTCAGGGGGTGCCCAGTCCTGCCCATAGACACTGGAATCTCGGGTGGGGAAACTGAGGCACGGGGAGGGAGGGGACCTGGTTGGTTCTGAGATGGGTCGCGGGTGGGGAAACTGAGGCACGGGGAGGCCATTTCTAAGACGCTGGTCCCTCCATCACTGGGCCAAACTGGGGGGCACCGACCAAACTGGGGGGACCCCTCTGGTGCACTCCACCTTTGGAGGGGCTGTGAGGTCCCTGCCCACCCAACCTGCGTCACGATTTGGTGATTTAAGGACGGATTTGATG
>NW_010192152.1:0-6898 GCF_000695765.1 Mesitornis unicolor
CCAACTGAGCAATTCTGTGATTCTGTGATCTATGTGATGAACTTTATCCAACAATATATTCAAACATACTTAGCACACAAACATGATAAAGAAATGATAATACAATAAGATGCTAACTTCAAGAGCTCCAAATCTTCTTATAGCCAGAACTGAAGGATCTCAGCCTTTCATTATTCCTGAAGCACACTTCCTATGCTTCTTTAAAGGAAAAAAAAAAGAATAATAGAAATCTGCTTATATCACCATGGGGATAACAGAATTGAAACATAACAACTTGCAAATTTGAAAAAAAAAAAAACAAAACACAAAAAAAGCCAAAAAAACCCCCAAAAATATTTGCCACCTTCTTAAGGAGAAGTAAGTACAGTCATTGCTGTCTAGAAAATTTGTATCTTATATGAGATTAAGTTTTCTATTGTTCTAGCTACTAAGAAAGGTAAAAATTGCCTATTAAAAAGGAAACTTGACTCAAGCATTGCATTCATCTGGGAGGCAAAACAGAGAATACTCCCTATCTTGAAATTCAGAATTATTTGTTCTGCTAAGAAAACACATAGCATTATATTAATCAGTATTTGTTGTAATGATAGCCTTTGTTTTATGTCAGTTATGACATCTCAGTTCTTTTTAATAAAAAATGAGAAGGTTGGAGAATGCTCTGAAATAGAAGCAAGCATGTTCTAATTGTCTGAAAGTAAAGTTTAAAGATACTTCATTTTTTTTATGAAGTGATATGAAAAGCTACATTGCATTTACCCATAATTAATTTGACAAGAGAAACTTACCTATTTTTTCCTCTGAAAGTAGGACTTTACCTTTTACTGCATAAACACTACAGAGAGAAAATGAATTTAACTATGCTACTAATCCTACAATTTCAGAGCCAAGTGTAGCTAAAACACAGCTCAAGTAATGTATTATAAAGGCTCTACAAGAATAGCGTATTTTAACATATTTCTTCCTAACAAAAGAGTGGTAGCAACTTCTCTCTCAAATATTTTAAGTTGTTTCGGGACGGGGTTGTAATTTCTTTCATATTAAGAAATTTTCTTCGAAATATGGTCAGAATTACTGTATCTGTTAGATAAGTGTTCAATAGCCTGCTGAAATGTAAATAAAGAAGGGACAGTAACAGTAGGACAAATTGACACTGTTTCCAGAAAGAAACCAACCTCGTTACAGTTTATGAGCTTGCAAAGGGTGAGTGTCAGAAGGAAGGAGTCAGGCTTTTCTCTCTGATGTCAAATGATAGGACAAGGGGCAATGGGACCTAGTTGGAGCATAGGAGGTTCAACCTGAACATAAGGAAAAACTTCTTTACTGTGAGGGTGACAGAGCACTGGAACAGGCTTCCCAGAGATGTTGTGGAGTCTCCTTTTCTGGAGACATTCATAACCTGCCTGGATGCGTTCCTGTGTGACCTAGTCTAGGTGATTCTGCTTTGGCAGGGGGGTTGGACTAGGTGATATTTCAAGGTCCCTTCCAACTCCTGATATTCTGTGATTCTGTGAAATAAAGAAGTATTGGAACTGGAAGTTGTTACCGGAAAAAAAATTCAAGTTCACAATTTATTTGGATCTTTCTGTCTAGAACACACTGGAACAAATGCATATAAGAAGGCTGCAACATTGAAAGGATGTAGAAGTCAAGGTGATATTGAGAAGCATAGTGAATCTTCACTGTTCAGGTGATGGAATTCATGAGGAGCACGTAAGCCGTAATGAAACTGCCCTTGTTTTGTTGGGATTGAATTGTAGGATTCTCTTTCAATGTTTCAGCAGTGTTCATTTTAATGAACACAAATTGATATTGTAGCTTTGGCCAGGATAGGTATTTTCTTTACAGAAGCTGATAAGTTGGTTTTTTTTCAGTGTTCATTCTCACTGGCAGATAAGACTCTGTGGGATAGGTGAACCTGGACAGATGATGCGTTTATGATCCAGGCTGACCAATAAAGATGTATCCCATAAACTTCACACTCACGAT
Organism: Mesitornis unicolor; assembly: GCF_000695765.1. Lineage (NCBI taxonomy): Eukaryota > Metazoa > Chordata > Aves > Mesitornithiformes > Mesitornithidae > Mesitornis > Mesitornis unicolor. The sequence continues at coordinate 1,987 of NW_010192152.1, forward strand.
AATATGGGGAGCTTGCAGGAGATGTCCCCCTCCCTCTTATCTTGGTTCCTGAGGCTAACCCTTCTCTTGTCACATTTTCATTGGCATACAGCTAGTGGTTGCTGATTGTGAGCTGAGTATAACTTTGATTGCTTTATTATGGTTTTTCCTATTCTTGTTACAATTAGTTGTCATTATTATTTAAGTGTTAGGATGTTTCAATTATTAAATAGTCTTTATTTCAACTGATAAGTTCTTTACAGGCATAGCTAGCTGGTCAAGAGAAGTGTTTGTCCCACTCTACACTGCACTGGTTTGACCCCACCTCAAGTACAATGTGCAGTTTTGCATGCCTTGCTATAAGATGGGCATCAAACTATTAGACTGTGTTCAGAGGAGAGTAACCAACATGGTGAAAGGCCTCAAGAGCAGACTTCAACTTGGCTTGTTCAGCTTGAAGAAGAGAAGGCTGAGGGTTGACCATCACGGTCTACACATTCCTCAAGGAGGGCAGCGGAAGGGGAGGTGCTGATCTCCTCAGTCTGGTGACCAGCAGGACACAGGGAAATGAAATGAAGGTGCATCAGAGGAAGTTCAGATTGGAGATTAGGAAAAGTTTCTTCAATGAGAGTGTGTTTGGTCACTGGGACAGGCTCCCCAGGGAAGTAGCCATAGCACCAAACCTGTCAGTTCAGGAGTTCAAGAGTTCAAGGAGTGTCTGGACAATGCTTTTAATCACATTGTTCAGTTTTAGGCAGTCCTGCAAGGAACAGAGAGTTGGACCTGATGATCCTTACAGTTCAAGATATTCTATGATTCTAAAGGACAGTTGTTTATACCCTCCTCTCAACTTTGACTGTCATAAAAGAGGTTAGATTGTGTGATAGCAGTCATTTTTCGTGGCCTATAAACGGTGTGGATGATTATGCAACTACATGGAGTCTTACTGAAGCAGCTGAGATGTCTTGTTCACATAAGTGAGAAAAAAGGACTGTTCTTCAAAACTTGCCCTTACTAGAGTTTAAATCAAGCTAAGCAATACTTGTGATGAGACAATCAAAACTCACCACATTTTGAATATCTAGCATGAGAATTTCACTTTGGAGAATATACTTAAGAAAATGAAATCCAAGGTATGAAATGAAGCTTGTTAGAAGTAAGCAAACATGGTTTTAAATTATGGTATAGAAAAATACATTTTAAAATGTAATTGGTTTGTTAGGAAATTTACACTGCCTCTATGAGAGTAAGCCAGGCAAAAGATTTGGCAGCAACAGCTTCTAGATGGAGACATGCGACAAATCAGGAAGTAGAGTCACTTCCTGACTCTACAGGAGTAACAGTGTTGGAATAAATTGACAGAACTATTATTTCCATTGCTGTTTTCCAAACATGTACTGTAGTTTATCATAAGGTACAGTCACATTTCAGACTGGATCATGCTGTGACATAACAAATTCCCTGACAGAAATCCAGCTACAGGAGAACAATTTTCTTAATGCTGGTTTACCCCATCCATTCCAAATGTCATTTCAGTAAAATGGAACCATGCTGCTCCATCTACTGTTAGACACCCAGTTCATAATTCATACTAAGATATTTAACCTGTGTCTTTGTAGACGCACCACATCATAGTAAGTAAGAAGACATAGGAACAGAAAAACCCTAAAAGCATTAGTAGGTAATGGTCGTTTTTGATATTATTGGTTTCCCCTTTATAAGGATGGAAGTGACTAGTGGTAGATTACTATTAACAACAACAGAGACAATAAGAAAAACCAGGGTTTTTAATTACTACTTCTTTAGCCTGAGAGTTTGCTGAGAGTTATTTTTAAAATTCTTTTATGCCATATGAACTTTACCCAAACTCTACACATCTGTCTAAATCCCTTCTTTTGCATAATAAATGACAGAAGTTAAAGCATTACCATCCTACTCAGTTCATATAAATATCAATTTATTTTAGAATGTAGTTACTTATTATCAATAATAATGTTATATACAAGTTACTTATTATACATTGTTCAGTCACATGCTATTTATATTGTTACTGTATTATACCTATTTTTATGATTCTGAAATACATATATGCATTAGAAAAAGTAAAATGCATTTAAAATATTATTGCACATCCCATAATTCCTGTCATGTTTTTTAAACAGAGAGAGAGAGAGGACAGTCAAAATACATTTGCAAAAATGAACATATTTCTAGCTTTGTAACAAATCGCATATTTTGGTCAGCTATATTCCATTCAGCATGAGAAACTTTGCACCATATGTCCAGCTCTCATTTAGAATGGATATTTGTCTTATTTGGAATAACAGTCATGAGAATTTTCTGGTCCCCATTTATCTGGTAACACAACAGCTGTCTTTGAGTGTTGCATTTTTGTTTGCGGTTTGTCTGTTTGTTTGTTTGTTGGGATTTTTTTTTTTCCTTCCAAATTAACACTTTGATTCTGCTTCAGTTAGAAGGGCCTTCTTGCAGTTTCAGACTGAGGCTTAATCAATAAAATTATGAAGTACAAATGTTGCAGATGTTCTCAAATATACCTTACCCATATATTAATATGAACACATTTTAATCAGTGCTTGTGATGATAATGTTGCCTAAAGAAGCAGTAAATTCTGACAATGAGGAAAATAAAGAGTAGTTTTTATCAAAGCTGAAAATTAAGTGGTCTACACAGAACCTACATAGATAAACTTGCAAAGATCAGATCAAATCCAAATCCTATTACACAACCACAGTAGCAATAATATCAATCAGAGCAGCTGTTGGAAAATGAATATTTGTACTGCTCACATTTTTTTGCAGATTATCTAAAGCAAGCTCCCTTATGCTGTTGTCACTGAGCTGTTACAATGAGAACCAGCAGATGGTTAATCAATCCCAAAATGCCCTTCAGGAGCTACAACAGCTGTGTATGGTCAGCATGAGTAAGCACATCCAGAGTAAATGTGAATTGGGAACTGTGTGGCATGGAAACACAATGTTTTCCTTTCCTTCTTACAATGAAATGAGTCTGCAAATATTTCTTTAGCTCTGAACTTTCCAGAATATATTCAATAAGATTTCTATAGCAGTCTTGTGTAAACATTCTACATATAACAAATCCAAACACAACTTAATGAGGACAATGTCAATTAAATTGAATTACTCCAGGCTGAGCAAAATGTAGTATCAGCAAATTACAGATAATAGCCCTGCAGTTGTTAATCTGATGAACTATTTTAAAGTTTCAAATAATTTATTCACTAGCAATCCCATGTACCACCAAACACTTGTACACATATTTGAGTTCAAAAAGGGAAAAAAAAAAGCTCCATTATTGGACAACTCACATTCCATTACACAGAGAACTGTTTGGATCTATTTCTACATAGAGTGATGTCTAAAGCACACAAAGTTCAAAGTCTTTCATACTCTGCCATCACAGAGTAAGATGACAGAATGCATCAGAAGAAGCCATACATGCTTGGAAAACAAACAAACAAAATTATAGCAAAATATTTTAAAGTGTTTGTCTTTAAGCTGCTCTTTCATGAACTGGTGCAAAACAATGTTTATATACATAAGTATTTTAAATGGACGTATTATCATCTAAATATTTTTAATTTCCTTCCCTTGAAAATTTCTGTTAAACTTTCTAATTTAATCTTTGACAAGGATGGAAATGTAAAAATTTACAGGAGAATTTCCAGCTAATCTTAACTTGAGGTCCATAAAAGGGTTACAAAAGCTATTAAAATTAGGAATAATCAAATTTTTCAAATTTAGGAATCACAGCAAGCTTAAAAAATTCTCCTGTCCTGAGTATTAATAAAATAATAAATTAAATACCAGTGACTGTAACTTTTTACATATTTTAGAAATTCTGTAAAAATACCCCCCAAAAATCACTTTATGAGACAGAGCTTCACTCAGTTACCCTTTACAATTAGTCCTAACCAAGTCAAAACAGTTTTCCCAGACACCACTGTAGCAGTATCTTATATAAAAACCTGTCCTTTGAAGACAAGGAGCACTTGTATTTCTTTTCAAAAGATTCTTACATCAGACAGTAAGTTTTCAGAATTACATTTATCAAATGCATATAGAGTGATAACTCTGAGCAAAAGCTAAAATACCTGTTCCACTTCTGATCCTCTGTCACATATAGTATTATTTCCACACAGCACTACTTTGAAGAAAAACTCTTTTTTCTAATGGACTATTTGTATATTGTATACAATGAATTTCCATAATTTTTCTTGAGATATTATTTTGGAGTCTGGCATAACTTACTTTTGAAGTCTTCTATGATGCTCTCTCAATTTTATCTCATGGTTCTTAGTTATGCCTTTTGAAGGGAAAAGTTTGCACTATATAATTCCTTTCCACACATAGTGTTTATGTTCCTCAGATGTTTCTGCTCCTGATCTTCTCCATTAGTCACCCCCATTCATATTTAGCTACTTCCATGTTTTCGCTTAAGTCAGTTTTCCCAGTTCCCTGGACATTTCTGTGCTATGTGACAACAGTTATCTTTGGCTTTTGTGAGTCTCCTCTACCTGGAAAGAATGGTTTATTCTTTTTATGTCCTTACAAGTGTATGTCAACAGTATAACAATCCATGGATATATTTTTAAAGCAAGAGTACACATGTTCTTTTAGTGTTATAAAACAAGGTATAAAGTTGTAACATTGAGCTTTATTTTATTTAGAAATTATTTAAGAAATAAAATTATAACTTACTACCCTATGTAAGAATAATGCTATGTCTCAAGGGTTTGTCTGTCAGCATGATTCAATATACATGGAGACCAAGAAAATTAACAGTACTCTCTTTATATTTCTGATATCAAATGTAGTCATTTTAATTATTGCTTATTGTGAAGTGGAAAGGTTCATAGAACACTTAATGGATTCTCTTTAAAGTACTTTCTGA
>NW_010192152.1:6918-9222 GCF_000695765.1 Mesitornis unicolor
TCATTTGGAACTATTGACACAGATTCCGAAAACAAATAAGCAAAATACTCAAACTCTGGAAAGCATGTAAATAACAGAAAACCCCCAAAAAAACCTCACAACCACACAGGAAAATAAGAGAAAATTTTCATTCTGAGGTGCTTTACTTGTTAAAAATTGTTATTTTTATTTTTGATAGAACAGAAGGCTGGTCTTCATCCTTGGAATTCCAGAAATTAATGTAACAAAAGGAAGTGAACATAGAGAAAATATTATCAGAAAAAAAATACGCATGCTTATACTAAAGCTTTATTGAGAATATTAGGTGTATTTACATTCTTACAGAGTACTATTTGCAAGGAGTGTATGGAGATATATTTCAAAATCCACAAACACCATTTTTTCCCCTTTTAGTAAACAATATGATTCACTGTTTTATTCTTGGTAGAGCTCTCAGAAGAGACACTACTCACAAAAAGAAAGAGGAATAAAGCATATCTTGCCATCAGTAAAGCTGGTAAGAAGTGAATAATTTTAAAAGAGGAAGACAGGGTGTAAAATACTCACTCAGGTTTTTTGATAACAAAATATTTACCTTTGGCTTAACAGCACTGAATTATGTTATCTCATAGAAACTCTAGGCTGTGTTATGTTCACCCATGGTAGGTAAAAATCCCTTAGCAAAACATATTACTTATGAAGCAGAGTTTTATCTTACAGAATTTATAATATAGGATTGTAATCCTACTCTCAAGCTTTACAAAAAAAGAGAAGAATCAAATGTCTGAGCTCTAAGTCCAAAATATATCAAGTGAATAATAATACCATCCTACTGTTTCATGGTTCTCAGGCAGCAAAATAGGGTCTAGGGCTTTTGGTGAGGAAAGGGAAAGCTCCCACCACAGAATTCTTGTGTATCAGACTTATGTTTTGTTAAAGGAAAAGCCTGTCCTGAAGGAAGTGTATTCTTTTCTTTCAATAACCCCAAACCAACACACACACACACACACACACACAGAGAAAAAAGTCAGCGGGAAACCCAAAACTATTTTCAATATGAGCTCAAAGAAAATACGTATAGCCATGCAATCAAGATGGGCTGCAAATGTTTAATTAAGACAAGCTTAGTAAGTAAAGAACCACCCATAGAATCACATTGCTTAAAATTACACAGATGATGAATGAAGTGCTAAAGTCTGAGATCTGCTAGTAAAAAAGGAATCAAATCCAAGTTCCATCCATTTTTCTTCGAGATTTCTCATTTTCCCATTTGCCAAGTCTTCATAAAACAAGTTACAGCAGATAAAACATAGGAATTTTCTGGATAGAAAGCACTGTTTTTCATAAAAAACAAACAAACAAAAACCAACAAACAAAACCAAATAAAAACAAACAAACAAACAAACAAACAAACTTGAAGGAAGATATCCCTAACTGTTGATTTAACTATAAATGTGTGAGGCAGAAGAAACAATGCTAAATCCTCATTCTTCATTGTGTTAGATTTGGTTTTGTTTTTTGGATTCACACTTTCATTTGGGAGGATAGAACATATGGAAAAGCGATTCTATGAAAAGACTGGAAAATAATTGATCAAAACATTGGAAAACTGATACTTCCAAGCTTTGAGGCAAGACAGAGCTCAAACCAAATTTGCAACCTAGTTCTGTCTTGAAAAATAAACAATCATAGTTTTTTTTAATCTGTGTTGGAAGACAAAGACAGAAAACCTTGTAGTCTGGAGTCCTGAATACCCCTAAATCCTTCTGGTTTATTTTATTTATACTTCTGCTTTTATAGAAGAACCACAGAACCACAGAACGTTAGGGATTGGAAGGGACCTCAAAAGATCATCTAGTCCAATCCCCCTGCCGGAGCAGGAACACTTAGATGAGGTTACACAGGAAGACGTCCAGGCGGGATTTGAATGTCTCCAGAGAAGGAGACTCCTCTGGGCAGCCTGTTCCAGTGCTCTGTCACCGTAAGAAGTTAGAAGAACTAACAATCTTCACTGCAACCACATCTGACAGGTTCACAAAAAAGTATATTGTTGATATGTAAGATAATTCTTCAAAGAAAATAATATGAACCACTAGTAGTAAGCACGTTGGTTTAATAAAAACCACATCTTTCAGAATGACCGAGGTTTTGAAGGAGTGGGGAACAACACTGCTCAAAACTGGACATAGTCAGCCAGCTGCTGCAACAGATTAATCTCCACAAGCTTCATTCTTCAACACCATTACCTCTTTTGCCCTTATTTGTCATTGCACAACCAAACTTTGATTGTTTTCAACCATACCTTTTCTAACATCTACTCTTTCC
>NW_010192152.1:9253-15117 GCF_000695765.1 Mesitornis unicolor
TACTCCAGAACAAACTAGGAAGTCTGGGCAGAAACTCTTGACCACATTTAGTTATATAATCTTCCATAACAAAATGTTATAATCCAACTCCATCTGCCACTTTGAATTTTCAACACATGCTTGAGAGTTATCCTTACAAAGATACTTCAGTGATTCCTTCCAGTTTTAGTAGTAAAACTTACCTTTGCCTAAAGTCTATAGGGAAACAGAATTCTGATCCCTAATCCTACAAACAACCAAGATGAGCAGCCCATCCATCTGACTACTGCTTATTACCTCATTTTTCTCTTTATAATTCTTTTAGGACTCATTTGTTTCTTTTGCTTTACAGCTATATTGTAATCTACTAGATTTTAGTAATGTTTTCTTTCCTATTTTCTTGAACTGAATTAACAAAAAAGGTTCCTGAATAACAAATAATATTTCTGATAAAAGAAGAATCCACTGACACTTAAAAAGTAAACCAAAGGCCTCTGTTTTACTTTCACTTTAACAGCAGAACAAACACACATCCAAGAAAAGCAAAAGATTGGTAATTCAAACACTAAATTAATAAAAGGAGGGATTTTTTGGGTTTTTTTTGTTGTTTTTTTTTTTTTTTTATAAAACACAACATAGGAGAGAAGTAGATATTTCATTACTTCCTGCATTATAAGTTAGTCTCAGCATATATTCAGGGCAGAACTGTAGGAGTCACTTATTTTAGGATCTTTATTGAGCAAAAATTTGGGGAGAGATTGTTTAATTCACTTTCTTTTTATGATTATTTCATTAAATTGTTGTAAAGCTTTTCTCAGATAGTTTATTTTAGTTGAAAACATGAAGTATTTTATTTAAAGAGCTGAAATGTATCATCTTGGTAGAATATTTTTCCTTGATTCATTTTATCAAATGAATTTGCTGGAGAACAGTTGTTTTATCAAGTTCCCATTGTTGATTAAAAAAAAAATCAGCAAAATTTGTTTAATTCTCTTTGAATATAAATAATAGACAGATTTGGGGTAATCAAGGGCAGAAGCATTTCTAAAAGGATAATAAATATTTTTCAAGTCTTAGGCCCTTCTCTGTCAGGTAATTAGAGTATGACCAAATGCATATTTTGTCTCCCAATAAACACTAAATGCCTTCAAATCTCAAGGTTCAAGACAGGGTATTGAACTAGATGGACCTTAAGTCTGAGTCTGTATTTCTATGTATATTGTCATTAATGAGCCCTGTAATTATTCATGATATTATGAGAATGATATGAAGTTGCTATATACTATAAAGAAATAGTGAACATGAATTAACATGCAAATGTTTTTAAAAAGTCTTTATTTCAGATGATATAGAGGTTGACTAGCACAGTAATGTTCTATTAGTTACTGCTCGGTACCTAGAAGCAGACACTGGCAATATATAAATGCTTACCAATACACTGTGCAAGTATATTCGTATATTTTTTCTGTCTAGGAAAGTATCTACTATGGGTAATGCCATGTCTTTGTACTTGCCAGTTGACAGCAGGTGTAGTTGTTTCTTGTTTTGAAGTCCAAAGATTAATAGCGGCCAGATCCATAGCTGTGAAGCACATCAGAAGAGCTTATTTTATTGTCCCTCCAGCACTTTTCACCACAGAGAAAGTGGCCTTGAAGATGGAAGCATGAAGAAAGAAAGGAACAAAAAGATAAGTTCCTGATTCATTAAAAACCTTCTCAGATCCCTCACACATCTAAGGATGGTGTCCTAGCTTCTCCTAGAAAAAAGCTGGTTCTTCTCTCAACAACAAATGTACAAATGTTACTAAAATTTCTCATGTCTGTTGTTGCTCTGGTTCAGATTCTTTTGCTTTTGCAGTAAACAGGATGCATTGCTAAATATCACTTACAATTTTGTCCATTGAATTTTAAAGCCTATGCCTTTTTTTCCTGCACTATTATCACTAACCTTTAGCCTTCTTTCATTGTATTATACATGGTATTGAAGGGCAATGGAAAATTTGAATTTAATTTCTCCTTTAATCTCTGTAGCCTAACTTATTTTACATGGCATAAACAACACACATTAGCTATCTACTCTTTTCTAGTATGTCTACCGTCTTCCCACAGATTTCTAAGAATATTAGGCTGATAGGAAGCTCATGGCGTCTCAGAGGATGGAAGCCCATTCCTTATAATGTCCACTTATTTTAAACCTGGATAACAAATATCTGGATAATACAGGAGTAAAGGTTTGCAATAAAGCCACAATACATTAAAAAATGCCCATTGTAACAGAGTTATTAATCAGTAAGTGGTAGCAGCCCAGAAAAGTAAGAAAGAAAATTAAATTGCTATAAATGAAAGATAATGAATGTCTGACAATGTCATGTTCCATTAAGTGATTTACCCAGCACGTTCTCACTAGCCCTGCAACCTCTGGCATCAATTTCCATAGCAACAAATGGCAATGTTACCAGCCAGAGTACATCTAGCAACAGAGAGAACGAGCACTAGCAGTGAACCTCAAGAAAAAAAAATCCATTATAGAAATATAAGTGTACAAGAAAAACAAAATCACATACTGGACATGCCTGCTTTGTGAAAAATTTATTTTCTTAATGCCTAATGACTCATGTTTTGACCAGTATCTGTTTATGAGAAAAGAACACATTATCTATTAGTTCAGGATGTAGGCAAGCAGCACAATTCTTTTCATTCCTTTTGAAGAAAGTTTAACGTGGAGAAAGATGCATTACATTACATCACTGTTTCTGAACTTAGTACCAATCAGCCATTCATGTTTTGCACCAGGGAGTCCCCATGATGGATTACCCACAGCATCTCCTGGAAACTCTACCTGTGACACTGTAATTTCCTACCATCTGCCAAATTTGCACAATCACATCATAGGCAGCCTAACACTAACTCCACTCAAAGTGAAGAATGTAATATCTTTTATTTCTGAGTCACATAGGATATTTTTCTACAGCTCTGAGTTATAGGAATTTGTCTTTTCCTCATAGCGTGAAGACTTTTATTATTTGTCCTGATGGTCCCCAGCTCAGTCCCAATTACAGTAAATTAGTGGCTTTCTGCAGAGAGCAAGTATGTGTGCAATTACAGTGGGTGCTTTTTATCTTTTATTAAGGTAGTTTGTGAAGACATAAAGGCTCCTATTTCCTAGAAGAACCTACTAAATAAACAAGAAAAAACATTTCCATTCTTTGTGAAGCCTTAAGGTACTTTAAGTTTTCTTAAGAATATTTATTGGTTCTTTATTAGTAGATAATCTGTTGTGTTTGCAATCTATGAGGCTGAAAGAATTGTCTTGGATCTTCCTGACTGTCTGCAAAGCTTTCATAATCCACTGGTATTCAGCCAGTTTCTTTCTGATGTGGTAAGAAGTGTTGTGGACCAGAGTACCTAAATAGATCACACATTTTTCAAACACACACAAAAAAGTCCTTTCAACAATAACAACAAACTTCTTTGCAAGGTGTTATACAGCATAAAGACTCTGACATTTCCTTCCTGACCTTACTTCAGTGATCATGACTGAGGCATCCAGAGATTAACAGGCTTCAAGAAAAACTCCTTGCAGACAGGCAGAGCCTCTGTGGCCAAAACACACCACACAACCACAGCAGGCTAACAACAGATTCCCCAAGCTAACTCACTTTAGAAACAGAAAAGAATTGTAAGTGTTGCAAGAGAAATGTTTTAGCAGATATTTACCCACTTGGTTTAACTTGGCCTCTCTGGGGAGAAGAACAAAGCTGCAAGTTGGAGAAAACTCCAATACTGAGGTGAAATACGCAGGGTGTAATCCCACGAAGCAAGGGATGGCTTGAGTATTAGGGTTTATGGAAGTTACTAAGGAAGATCAAGTCTTCAGAAAACATATGAGATAGAGACAAGTATTTCAAAAGTGCGAGATACTTCTCGCTGCTTTGTTGCTTTACAGGGCTGGAACAGTTTCTTGCTTTACTGAGTTAAACTCAGGCAAGATAATTTATATGTGTGGCAGGAAAAGTGTACAGGAATATCATTGTCTCTTACTGGATGGCCCACAGTCACCAGACGGCTTCCATTAATGTGCTTAATTTAGAAACAAAGTTCAATTTGCTTTCAGAGAGACTGATTCACAAGCATACAAGTTACTTCTAGAAGAGGTTCCTAAAAGCCAAGGTTCTTAAGTTGTTTTAATAGATTTTCTCACAATATCTTTAAACGCATACTTGATAATTCTGACTTTAATTTCCAAGTCTCCACAGGATATAGTACCTGCCTTAGGTGTGAGATCAAAATGAGGTTTTGAATATTAGCAAGTATCCTGGGATGAATTTACTCTAACCAGGTTATGCTTGGGTTTCTCTGAGATATATTTAATTTGCCTAGGTGTTGCAATGATTATTTCATTACTACTGGTATGACAACTAGAAGTATTTCAATTAAAAAGTACCATTTAATCACAATGTCTTTTATGAAATATTTAATTTCAGAATAATAAGATGGACAGAGTATACATGTCTGTTAGCTTTGTTTTCTTTTTGAAAGATTTGAGAGTATATATTAAGCATATTGCTCTCCATTATTTTGCTAATGACTTAGAAACATGTTGTCTTTCAATCCTAAAATATTTCATTAGACTTTTCCTTTAGGGACTGTATATAGTTATTATCTTTTTTAAAAAAATAGTAATCACTTTTAGTCTTCCTGTTTTCTATCGATAAACTTGCCTTGCTACTGTAAACATTCCTGGTATGTTATATAGATTGCTATCACTTCAAATAAAAACGACATTTAATTCTGAAGTTTTCAGTGTCACTGTTACTTTGCCCACTGTGAGACTTCTATTGCTATACAGAAATGCACAATCCAGTTGAGGAATTGCAGCGCATAGTACTAAAGATATACTCCTGGTGCTAGTGACTGACACTCTTGTGTACAAACAGCAAACTGATTTATCTAAAAAGTTCTCTCATCTTTAAGAGGCCTATATAATCAACAACATCACATGATGTTGATCAAGAATTTATCAAGAAGTTGAAATAGTTTTTACACTCTTTTCCCCTCCCAAAAACCCCTCACATCACACATTTGTCTGTCCTTCCATTAATATAATGCACATTAAAAACTTCTTTAAGAAAAAAGTTAAATCTAGTATAAGATATTTTTCCTATTTTGTAGCCCAAGTTGTTGCTATACACAGAAGAGACTATAGTTAAAACAGTTTCTTCTTCTCAGCAGGGCACGTAATTTAAACATGTAATTTATGGAAGACTTGAACCAGTAAGTATTTGAGTTATTACACAAGTTTTTATCTGCAAGATTTCCCATTAAGTTTGATAGAGTGTGTGGTTCTGATTTATAATTATAGACATTACTGTCCAGTGTAACTTATAATATTTTGCTAATTACAAGGCCTATTCAAAGACAGTAAAGTGCAGAAACACCAGTTGTATTTTGATTACTCATTCCATTTGCAAGCATTAAAATCTTAAGGAAATAATGTTGCTGTTAAACATAGTTATTTAATCCCAAACATCTAAACATATTTAAGAAAACTATATTTTATGATTACTAACCACTATTATTTTTAAAATTCCAAATTTTCAGTATTCTGTATGAAATACATTCTCTTTATCTGTAAGACTGAGACTAATGTGTTTATTTCAGAGGCAAAGAGGTGTTTTTTTTTAAAAAAAACCTAATGATCATTCTAAAGGAGAAGAAATAAAAAATCTCTGTCCTGTGCACAGCTACATGAGGGAATCTCCCAACAGAGTACTTAGATATTTGTGTTCTGATGCAAGAGATGAAAAATTGTTTCTGAACAAATTCTTGGGACAACTCCAAAACAGAAGCTGGATAAGCTAACGGTAAAGAAGATTATTATTATTA
>NW_010192153.1:0-6355 GCF_000695765.1 Mesitornis unicolor
TGAGCTCATGTGGTATCCAAATATTGAGCTTCGTAACGTATCCCAGTTGTTTTAAATGGTTTTCAATGCTTGATTTTGATATGTTAAGATTATCAGCAATCTCTCATGTTGTTAAACGCTGACTGGAGTTGACCAATGCCTTTAATTTGTTGTTAAAAACTTTGATCTGCCTTCCTGAGCATGATGCATCTTTAACACCAAAATCTCCGTACTGAAACTTAGCAAACCAATTCTGACAGTGCTGTAGTTGTAAGGCATCTTCACCATACATGTCACATAGCTTTTTCTGAGCTTGCACAGCAGTTTTTCCTTTTCTAACTAATACAGCAAAATATGATTAAAATGTTCCTTTTGATGTTCCATTTTGAAATCGACACCAAATAAATCAATAATTGTTAACGAAATCGTGCACTTCTTTTTCTAAAGCAAGCTCGAACTGTCAGCTGTCAAGTTACACAATGATTTTGCAGTTTAAAATGAAGTTTGAAATTTAAAGTCATGTATGACCATGTATTAAAAAAAAAAAACACAATTACTTTTTGGCCCACCCAACAGAATTAACCTGAGTGATACATCTTGCTAGCTAACCTCATATGGAAGTTTATTTTTACTGTGTTGTCCTCATGATGTTAAACTTCTATACAGCTTGTAGGTGGGAAAACAACGGCATCTGTATTAAATGCCCCTGTTTTAGCTTTTAATAACAGATGGTCTGTTTTTAACAGATTTGTTTGTATAAATTCCATGTGGTACTGCCATTTCGGTCAAAAGGTCAAGTGCACCGTCCAAATAACATAACATGAGCATGTCTCAGAATTAAAGATACCATCAACCCAGAGTGTAGCAGATATTGTTAAGCCTCTTTTTTGAAAGAATCATTCTACTCTTTAAAGTATGATAAATGTGTGTATACATGCATCAATACAAGCATGTATGCTAATAATCTATTAATATCGCTTCATTGCATGAGAAGGAAACAGCTGCAGATTCAAGGACTGTAATTCTACACAACCTTCAGCATGTCACTCATAAGTAAAGTTATTTAAGCACTGGAGCTGCAATGCTTTTGGTAAGTTCAATGGGAGTTCATGTCAAACACCTTAGGAAAGAATAAAAAATGTGCAATGGCTTGTACTGTTACAAGCAATTTCTGAAACTGAATTAAAACCAATACTGTTGGTAGATAGGAGGGTCTAGAATTCGTAAGTGAGGAAGTAACTCACGTTCTCTTGAAATACAAAACAGCTTAGTAATGCAGTTGCCTGTTCTGCAGACAAGTCATTGAAGAGACCATTGAACATCATTTCTGTCAGGAGTAGTTCATCAGCACTAAAATAAAGACAAGGACGCACAGAAAAAAATTTACTGAAATGTAATTTTTAAATGAAGTATTATTAATCTGTTTTGTGAAGCAATTGACTATAGATAAGAAACAATAGCCTCTTAATTTTTCTTACAGGAACACCAAATACTAATTCATTAGTTTTTTAAAAGGGTTAAGAGAGTGAGATAGTATTTTAAAGAAACTAAAAGCTCTTACTGGACTACAAAGAATCTCTCCTGATAATTTGTAAGTTAGTATTAGCAGTTGCTTTAGTCTGTTTTTACCAGACAGGACATCAAAACATTGATAAGAACCAGAGAGTTAGGAAACCTATGAAAAGGACTAAAATTGGTACTGCTGCTGCTCAAAGAAGATTAAACTGCATATTTCCAAGATACTGAAAATAGGAACAAATGTGCTTCAATTTACTCGCAGAATAAACACTTAATCATGAATTATAAAAGGAAGTACATGATGTGGATGCAAAACCCATACATACTATTTGGATAAAACATAAAATTGTTGATAGGAACTACACCTTTATTTCTCGAGTTTATCAGCAGAGGAAGGGAGGAAGAGAAAGAAGGTTTTTTAAGAAAGTAAAGTGTAACTCATTAGCAAACAGTTCCTGAAAGTCAGGATGTTGACAAAAATTCTGATTAATTTTCCTCCTTTGCTATCAAATTTTGCAGGGGAAAAGCACCATTAGGTATCAAACAAATACAGGTAGCATCTTTCAGGCAATCTGTAAGGAAGGGAGTACAGCAGTTGCTGTAACTTCTAAAATACACAATTCGACCAAAATCTGAGTTACACTCTGAAGTGTTAAAGCCTGATTCGTAAGTTTCCATTGAATCTTTACTATATGTTTCAATATATATGTACCTGCTAAATGTGTTACAGTAAAATGCACCACTTACATAAATTTGCTCTAACAGCCCCACGGAAGCAATTAAGCTGTATTCCAAACTTGTCAGCAACATGGTAATTGCTGACAATAATTGTTACGCCCTTGTTTGTGAGTGACTCCTTAGTACAGAGTCCTAGGCAGTGGAACCATAGAAAGCTGAGACCATCCGCTCACATAATGTACAATATTAAAAGACAATACACACTATTGCCCAAGCTGTGTAAGAAAATAGTTACTGTTTCGGAATTTTCATGTCCACATTTTGGTTTTAAAATCTATTGTAATTTGTCCTGACACAGATCACAGTCTCTGAAGAACCTTTCTTCTACCTTTAAAATATAAACATGACATACTCATTTCAGCAAGGACAGTAAAGTGTGTATTCATGACAATAATCACTTTGCACAGAAACCAATTACCTGCTGATTTCACAAGCAACCCGTCCTTTCATCTCAATAACATCTGAAGATGTGGCAAACCCCAGTCTTCTCAAAACACGCTTGCGGCATTTGAGTTCATCCATTTGTAAAACAGTTCTGGCTTTTTTCAGTTCTCGCTTTGCCACTTTAATATCCACAGCAATCTGAGGGGTCACAAGGAGAGAAATTACATGTTGCTGGTTTAACAGATGCAACTGCTTTCAAGACATTGTTTAATATACATAAAAGCCTCAGAATGACAGTATATAGACATACTAGTCAATGCTGACTCATCTAACTCTACTAAGAGGAAGGTTTAAAACAATTTTCTAAAACAGCATCAGCTCCATTTACCCACAGGAAACTCTGGCAAGTTTGGGAAGTTAAGCTATTTACTCAGAGCGGGGAAAAAATCAAACCACCCCACATAAAAAAAAACACAGAAGAAATCTTCAGTTGAGAAATGAGCACTCATCTTCTGAGACACGTACTGAGTCTCAGCAAACCAACTCTTCAATCAATGTAACCCAAAGACATTATTTCCTGCTATGAGCACTTGTCTTGTACTTTATCACAGTTGCTGCCAACACCTTGACAGCGGGGCGTGCAGTGCAGACACTCTCGCAGAAATCTGCTCGCTCCATCAGGTCTTACCACATGCAACTTGTGCTTTCCATACCAGAACTACCTCACTTCTGTGAGGCGACTCCTGGAGAACCTGTTTTCTGGAGCAGCACAGAAACATGAGAGCTGTTTTTGTGCACAACCAGTTTCTGTCCAGCAGGGTACAACTCTTACACAAAGTAATTACTTGTATTGCTTTCAGACTGGTAGTCAGCTCAGAAAGCAGCAGCACAGTGATTTGATTCCCCAGTTTAATAAACCCCATCAATTCAACTCAGCTTTGCACGAGCATATGAAAAATTATCAGTTTCAATTATCTGTGAAGACTTTACCTACACTGTATTTTGCTATGCCTAGTCAGTGAAAATTACTCTAGTAGCACCTCTGTAGCCTTCTAATCCCTGTCGACCTTTTCTGAGGACTTTTCTTTTCAGATGCACTTCCCAACTGTATCAACCAAGGGCATAACACAGTCTGTTAGTGAGATTTAATAATTTTCCTGTATTTTAAAGGGATTATTTGCGTTTATTAATTTTAAAAAATATTATTGGGGCTTCGCAAAGAAAAAGAAAAGCAAGAAAGAAGGGAATTATTACTTTCTCTCTCTTCAGCTAAACATAAATAGTGTTTTGCTTTGTATTTTTACCTGTGCTTTTTTTTCACAAAGTTTGTATACGGTTTCCAAATTGGAATCATGGTGAAGAGGATGTGAATACATTCTATGCTCAAATGCCTCTACTTTTTGGATCACTTTTTTCAGCCCTTGATCTTTGATGCCCATGTCATCAATAGGGTCTAGTAATGGTACTCCATCAGGAAATCGCTTCTGTACTTCCTAAAAGGGAAAAAAAATAAAACCTGTAGGATTAGTAACTATAAAATAAGCTATACTTTTACAAATCTGCTGGCAGGAGGGACACAGAAGGCAGTAAAGTAAGTTTGTTATGTGATGTTTCAGCAGTTGTAAAAATCAGTTTATAATTACTGTTGAAAAGGAAAAATAATTGACATACATAACAGCTTCCGACCTCTTTTAAGAGTAAGGCTGAAGATGTGACACAAGCTTTAGACAAACTTCTTTAAAACAAGTTGTCTTGGGTTCAAGAGTGCCTTACTGAACAGAGCAGAGAGCTCACTCAACCTAGTGGAACTTACTTGTATAGATTTTAACACACTTTGCCTGTTGTCAACAGGCCTCAGGTCTTTTGGTATGTAAAGTCGTACACTGCTGATAGCTGACAGAAGATGTACCAAAACAGGAACAACCTACCAAAGAGAGAGCAGTAACTGATAAATCAAAAAATAAATTTATTCTTTCCATAGCAAAACTTTACAAAGGAAAATGAAAAGTGAGTACACAGACACAGCAGTGGGTGAAGGAATACTAGGAAGCAGGAAAATGTGGGTAATGAGATAAAGTGTTACTAAAGAAGAAAAGTAAGTTTGTCCAAATGGGAAAATTCTGTATTTGGTTGAATCTGGAGAGAGGCTACAAGCAGAAAAAAAGTATTTCAGTTTTTCTATTACCTTGCCTCTTATTTACTGATATCTATTTAGCTTATGATCCAAACCAGACAGATTATTGTTATATACTTAAAACTAGGAATGCTGACAAGAGACATCAAATCAGCAAATACATATTCATAACCATCAAAACCATGACACCATGAAGAATCAATATTGTATTTCAAGCTTTAAATGGACTTTGTGAAAAAAAACAAACAAGCAAACAAAACCAAAACCAAAAACATGTAGATAAACTAAACAACTGTCTCTGATCTGAAAACTGTAACTGTTTGTCATGATATAGGGTTTCAAATTTAAAATTTTAAATAATGCAAATGATTTCACTAAACATTTTCCTCTTCAGTGAAATAGGCAACTGTTTAAGAAAGCAGAGTCAGGTGTACAGCTCCTTTCTCTTCCTTAATGCATCAATCCCTTTTTTACCACAGTTTGCAAATGCTTTGGAAATAGAATCTTTGAGAACACAAATTGACAAACTATTGAAAATAAACATATGTAACAAACCTGCATCTCTCCTTTCTCATCAGGTCTGGCTGGCTTTGCAGCCTCAGTAGCAGAATTTTTCAAACTCTCTTTGCTGCAGTGTAGTAGCACTTCAACTACATATAATGGGTCCAATTCACCAGAATTTGGCTGTTAAAAGCACATAAAAAACAAGTCCATAACAGTTATTTTAAAATACCAGTGAAAATGGAAGCAAAAAGCATTCTTTTATTCAATACTGAAGATGTGAAATGAGCTACTGCTCTTCACAGAGTATGAGCTCAGTGATGCAGTATATTCTGAAAACTACTGAATCAGTATTGATTGAATTCCCTCAGCCGCTCCTCATGAGAACAAGCCTTATGAGGAGTGGCTGAGGGAACTGGAGTTGTTTAGCCTGGAGAAGAGAAGGCTGAGGGGAGACCTCATCACCACCTGCAACCACCTAAAGGGAGGTTGTAGAGAGGTGGGTGCTGGTCTTTTCTCCCAGGTGATGGGGGATAGAACAAGGGGTAACGGCACCAAGCTGTGCCAAGGGAGGTCCAGGTTAGAGATAAGGAGGAAGTTCTTTACTGAGAGGGTTGTCAGAGGCTGGAACAGGCTGCCCAGGGAGGTGGTGGAGTCACCATCCCTGGATGTATTTAAAGAGCAGGTAGACGAGGTACTTAGGGATATGGTTTAGGGGGTAGACAGGAGCGGTTGGACATGATGATCTCAGAGGTCTTTTCCAACCGAGTGATTCTGTGATTCTGTGAAAGAACCCTCACACAGAAAAACACATTTGGAAAAATTACCCCTTCCCCATCCTCCCGAGCAAGTGTAGCCTAAAGTCTAACTGCAGCTTTAGGTGTTTCTTCTGGATGCAGCTCTTTCAGAGTAAGACAATACCTTTCGTAACTGTAATGCAAAATACTTTATCATGCTAGCCATACTGAACTTTGTCTTTTTTTTTAAAGAAGCAAAATTTGCAGGATCTCTTTCATTTGCATGTTTACAAGTTAAAAGCTTTTCCCCATAACAAAGATCAGAGAAAAAAATATTTCACAGAATCACAGAATGTTAGGAGTT
>NW_010192154.1:0-239 GCF_000695765.1 Mesitornis unicolor
TGGGATGGACTGGGATGGACTGGGAGGGGTTTAGGGGGGACTGGGAGGGACTGGGAGGCAGTGGAAGGCAGCACTGTAACTCTATACTGGTCCATACTGGTTTTACTGGTCCATACTGGTCCATACTGGTCCGTACTGGTCCATACTGGTTTTAGTGTTCCATACACCCATATGTCCCATACTGGTTTCACTGGTCTATACTGGTTAATACTGGTCCATACCGTTCTATACACGTCTAT
>NW_010192154.1:373-725 GCF_000695765.1 Mesitornis unicolor
TTGTTGTCCATACTGGTCCATACTGGTCCACACTGGTCCATACTGGTCCATACTGGTCTCCCCGCAGCCCTGGGCGCCGTGGGGGGGTACGAGGGCCTGGTCGAGCGCTACCCCCTGGCCCTGCCCCCCAACCTGACCGGGCCCTGCGGCCGCCCCCGCCCCGACGCCTTCCACCTCCTGCGCCACCCCAGCACCGGGGACCTGCCCTGGCCCGGCCTCCTCCTGGGACTGGGCATCATCTCCGCCTGGTACTGGTGCACCGACCAGGTGGGACTGGGAGCACTGGGAGGGAACTGGGAGGGACTGGGAGGGGATTTGAGGGCAACTGGGATGGTCTGGGAGAACTGGGAGT
>NW_010192155.1:0-16366 GCF_000695765.1 Mesitornis unicolor
GGCCCCGCCGCGGGGGGGCGCGCGTGCGTGCTGGGTCGGGCGCTCGGGGGCGTTCGCGCAGTGCAAGGCAGCGCTGAGCAGTGCAGCGCTGTGCGGTGCTGTGTAATGCAGCGCTGTGCAGTGCGGTGCGGTGCGGTGCGGTGCTGTGGTGTGCAGTGCAACACAGTGTAGCGCGATGCTGTGCTGTGCAATGCTCTGCAGGGCAGTGCCGTGCCACATAGCACCGTGCAATGCAACGCAGTGCTGTGCCCTGCAGTAGTGCACGATGCAGTGCTGTGTATGTGCAATACTGTGCTGTACGGCGTAGTGCTGGGCAATACCATGCTGTACAGCACTAGGCTGTGCACTGCAGGCAGCTGAAGGAGGTTCAGGCCTGTTCAAGGTGGCTGAAGGCAGCTACGGACTGCTGGGCACAATGCGCACATTGCACATCTGGCAGCGCAGGAAGGGGCAGTGCGGGTCACGATGCAGTGCTGTGTATGTGCAATACTGTGCTGTACGGCGTAGTGCTGGGCAATACCATGCTGTACAGCACTAGGCTGTGCACTGCAGGCAGCTGAAGGAGGTTCAGGCCTGTTCAAGGTGGCTGAAGGCAGCTACGGACTGCTGGGCACAATGCGCACATTGCACATCTGGCAGCGCAGGAAGGGGCAGTGCGGGTGGTTGCTTACACTGGGCATTTGGGATTGAACTGCAGAGGACAAAGCTGGTCCCTGTCTGCAGGGGGCTGGTCTCCATAATACCAGTGTGGCTGTGCTGCTGTGCCCATGAGCATCTGGCAGCAGCGGTGGCAGCGGTTCAAAGCTGTGCCTCTCCCAGCTGCAAACACCTCGTGGTGGAGATCAGTGGCTGCTGAAGGCTTGGTTTCTGTCACGTTGGGCTGAGGTGCTGCTGCAGTGGCTCTGTGACCAACATGCCTGGTGCTACCTCAGAAACAGCCAAGGAGCTGGGCTGATGGGCCAGACCTGTGTGGACTGGGCCCAGGGCCTCAGGGGGAGCTCAGGGTGCACTGAGTTGAGATCCTCCTCGACTTTTTCCTGGTGAAGCTGAGTTGGCCTGACCAGGAGTCAGCTTTGGGTAAAAACCACCACCTTCCAGCAAAACAAAGGTGACCTCTCTCTGTCTTTATGCTACCTGAGGGAGAGTGCAATTAGCTCCAGTGTCATTAATAATAGCAGAAGTGCCAACCGCCCTGGGTGCATGTGTGGGTTTCAGAGTCCTCTGGATGGAAAGCGTTTCCTGTGCAGAAAGGAGCTACTGTGTGGAGGGAGTCACGTTGTGGGGGTAACGCCAGCCTCAGGCCTGGGTCGGCGCATAAGCAAACACACCTCTGCAAATGCAGCCACATAAACTCAGTTTGATTTTATTTTCAGTGCAAGATGCTTTCTCTTGGTCAGGACTGAGCTGAAGTGTGATACTATGTAGGGAGAAAACACGTATGGGAAAGGCAGCCTAGAAGGGATTTTGTAGTGCTGTCCCAGTGGCAGGAGCTGCTGCTGAGCTCAGCAGCATGATGAGATAATAAGTGGTTTTGGAGAGCAACTTTAATTAAGCATCCTCAGAATGTCCCATCTCCTTAATTAACAATTTGCATCGCTCACCCATCTGTTGGTTCTGATAGGTACCCTTCTCCTCTTCCCAAAGCAGTTTCTGCCTGTGGGTGCCAAGGTGGCTTGGGGTGTGACAGCCCTGTCCTGGCTCCCAGAGAAGATACATCAACAGGAGTGAGGGGAACATCAGCTGGGGAAGGGGGCAGATGAGGGCTTGTTCAGCGAAAACCCTCTGGGAAGGATTTCAATAGCAATAAAATCCCAGTATATATTATTTTTCCCTGTCGGATGTCAGCATGCTTCTTTCAAAGGAAACTTCTTATAACTGGGGAAACTGGGCCCCGAGTGACCGTTTAGTGTGTGACACATGGTCTCTGGGGAAAAAGCCACAGTGCTTAAAGGGTTTTGAGGTCGGTGGGGCTGGCCCCGCTCGAGGTCTGGTGCCCTGAGAAGGGAAAGGGGATGCTGGAGTTTGGAGCCACAGCAGGTTGCCCAAGGAGCCCTGCAAACACCTCTGACCTCAAATAAAGTTGCAGCTTCATTGGCTTCTGCTTTTTATTTCCTTATATTTGTCCTGAACGATGCCACTGCTTGTTTTGCAGTGGGGTGCAGCTGCCTGGAAAAGAAAACCTGAACCGAGATTTTTGAAGGAAAAAAGTGCAGTAAACCCTTCTGCTTGTCTCAGTACCTTGGGTTGACTGACAAGTACCACAGCATGTCATGATACAGCTGGAGCCGAGCTGACAAGCTGTCCCTAACTGCAGTGACAGCCGGGGTGTTGCTGAGCCAGCTGTGTGCCCGGATTAAGGTCACTTGTGCTGGCAGCCCTCCTCAGGCTATAGATAGCTACGCTCCTTCTCTGCTGTGAGTCTTGCACGGGGAGGAATGAGAGAAGCAGGAGGAGCCGGGATGGTTTTCCCTGGACATCCCCAAACCCGCCTCAGCAGCCTCACCCTGTGCTGTGCACAGCAAAGGCTCTGGGCTTCTCTGTAAAACCCCAGTTCCTAACTCTCTTATGAGCCAGGGGATGGTGGAAGGCAGGGGTTGGCATGTCGCTCTTTCCTGGGAGGAACGTCCCCTCTTGCTGCCAGATAGATCTCATCCTTTCCCTCTAGGCACGGCTGTGTTTTGTAAGTCTCTGGTCCCACCACCAGCACCTGCCACCAGTGCCTGCCACCAACACCTCAGGGCATCCTGAGGTCGGGGGGAAGGCAGCCTGGGGCATCTCTTCATTGGAGAGGGTCCATGGTGCCCAGGTGCATTGGAGAGGCTCCATGGGTGCCCAGGAGGGTTTGGGCGATAGGAGACAGCAGGTCTCCCAACCCAGCCTGTGCCCTCACCTAAGGACAGGCTCTGATGAGCTTTAACAAAATAACTACTTCTCTTTGCGGCTTTTTCTGCTTTTTATATGCTAAAGGCAACCAAATTATTAATATGTTCCAATTCTGAAGACTGGCATGTTTCAAAAATTAATTCCTTGAATGTGACTGTTTTCCTTTTTTACTACACCTGCCATCCCCATGCTGAGAAGAGGCAGGGCCTGGCTGAAGTCTGCCAGGCCAGTGGGCACCCATGGGACTGTAGTTTATAGCAGCCTCTGCAGCACGTTAATCTTTTGGGAGTGCCAAGCCTGGGAGGATGTGGTGTGGAGACATGGGGCTGCACTCGCCCGCACCCTCGCTTCATGCTGGCTCCACCCCAGGTTTCTGGTTAACACCACCCTGGCTCGGTGTTACGTAGGGATGGCAGGCTTTTGCATGCAACGTGATTTCTATTAAAGGCAGAAGGGATTTTTAGAAGACTTGAAACCTAACTGCTGCATTCATAGTATTTCCAGTTTTGCTAACTAATGCTGCTATCGGCTAGCTGGAGGCAAAACTGTCACCCTGAGACGGGGGGAGCTATCTGTAGCTCCTTTGGACACAAGAGGGAGTCCTGAATCACCAAAAAGAGAGGCTTTGCTTTTATTGCTGGAGATTAAAATGTTTTCTCCTGCACTGAGAAAACACTGGGCATCACTTGGAGGCCTTTGACGTGTTTTGCGCTCCAAAAAAATCTCCATGGATTTGGGATAAATCCAAAATAAATCCAGGAGCATGGATTTTCCTTGTTTGCAGTAAGGACAGGTCAGCTTGCTGTTTGGGTGAAGTGAGCCCTGGTTTCCCAAAGGACCAGAAATTATCCTTGAAATCAAGTATAGTTGATAGCCACCCCCCGACACTCCCACCATTTTGCAGCCCCAGCAAAATGCAGAAAACAGAGGCAAACTCACCTGCCTCACCACTTCTCCACGCTGCAGCTTTGGGACCACACATTGCCCCCGTCCTCAGTGCCCCCAGGAACACAGCATCAGCTCCTCCGAGGGCATCGGCCCCGGCCACACACCCCTCATGGGTCTGGGGACAGCCAACAGAGGGGACAGGGAGGCCCCGACACCTCCTGTTCCCGCTGCCTCCAGAGGACATTTGCTGCTGGATGGGGATATTTTGGAAGGCATGCCTTTCCCATGCTACTCAGTTTAATTAGGCATGGTATAATCTTTCTAATTAGGCATGGGAGGGGGGGAACACACAGAAGGTGAAGGTGGCGTGGTGGCATGTGTCCAGTCGAGACAGCCAAATACCGCAATATATCAGGAAGGGTCCTGCCAAAACGCAGCTGAAAGGGCTTGCTCGTCCCCACATCGAAGTCACGAGGAAACCTCCAGCTGCCCCAAACCGGGCTGGGGCTGGCCCCGGACGTGCCAGCCTTGGGCTCAGCAGCATCCCCATCCCAAGGCACGCAGGCGAGGGTGGCATGTGTCCAGTCGAGACAGCCAAATACCGCAATATATCAGGAAGGGTCCTGCCAAAACGCAGCTGAAAGGGCTTGCTCGTCCCCACATCGAAGTCACGAGGAAACCTCCAGCTGCCCCAAACCGGGCTGGGGCTGGCCCCGGACGTGCCAGCCTTGGGCTCAGCAGCATCCCCATCCCAAGGCACGCAGGCGAGGCAATGGGCTGGTCACATCCCCCGGGGCGGGCAGCCCCCTATATCAGCCGGGCTCGTGGGGGCAGTGGTGGCAGAGTCTGACCGCGACGACCCACGGCCCCTCACCTACTCTCTCCAGCCATGGATGACATTTACAAGGCAGCGGTAAGTGCCTCCCTCTGGGGCTGTGGTTTTGGGGAGAGGTTGTGTTTTAAGGGCTTTTGTGGATTTTATAGTAGATTCCTTAAAGCTATGATGGTGTTAATTCAAAGGAGAAATGCAAATAAGTAATTATAGGGTGGCAAGTTTTAGTCAACATCATCATCCAGGACACAGACCTTTCCCACTGATGGCTCTGAAGGTTTCACACTGCAGCATGAAACTCTCAACTGTGCTGCTCAATTATTTACAATTACTCCTCTGGTTCCCTGCTGTAAGGTAGGGAGATGGCCCATAGGTGAAGCTGTAATTCTCAACAAAATCTTGACAGTGTAAGAGGGGGCTGCTGGTTTTAGCCCAGACAAAGCAAAGTGGAATTTCCCATGAAATAAACATTATTTGTATCGGTTAAACCTCATCCTCTTCTTTCTGGTGCTTTGTAAGTCTGCCATTGCTACCTTTCTCCCTTAGCCGAATATTTTCCTGTCTTTTTGAAGTTATTTCCAAACATCCTTCTCAGCTTTGCCGCTCTGATACCTGTCCTGCAGAAATGCAGAATGTGAGCTATGCTTTCAGGGAACGCAGAGCATCCCAGCGGTTATTTTAACTTACACAGCTGCACGCTGCGCTCACTGTGTAAACCCAAATATTTGGTCTGTAATAAGAACACTGCATTATTTGGTAACATAGACAGACAGTGACATGCAAGCAGAGTAAGGATGAAAATAGATTCTGGATTGTGTGGATTGTTACTGTGTCTTTTCCATGACTGGAATTAAAACAAGAGCTTTTTGGTGATTTTTTTTTTCTAAACATCTAGTTGATCAGGTTTGATTTTAATGAAGGGTACAAAAATACATCATACAAGTCCTGTTTTCATTCCAAGGAGTTTAGAGGGAGGAAAGAGAGTGCTTGATACCTAACTGAAGAAAACAGCAAAATGCTTGCACCTCTTCTGTCTTTTGTTCAGCCTTGAACCTCATGAAACAGAAACCTCTTAGTGATCCCAGTAGTGTGAAAAGGCTCAGGAAAGGCTGTACAGTAAGGTGATAAGTACCCCAACACCTCCAAAAGGGAGAAAAACGTGACCTGGAAAACTGAAGAAAATGTAGGCCTCTCTAATTAAGCTTTGTAATTAAATATGTTTCTATGACTCAAGGCACAGGTCCTCTCCTTATTGTTCAGGGACCTCACGCCTGTAATTTAGGAGAAAGGCTGCAGTGCTTTGCAAGCTGGCGGTGCCCACAGCCAAACTGGTCTGTCTCGCAGGACAGCAGAGAGCCCCAAAAAGAAAGGGTTCACCACCTGCAAGCTCCAGCCTCTCTCCAAATCTCTGCCCCAGAAATGGACAAAATTCCTGTTGGGTTTTTTTTTGCCATAGCCCTAACTGAATCCTGTCGGCTTTAGCAGAGTTGGAACACAGAGGAATTTAGAAGAGAAAAAAGGAACCGCAGCAATAGAGAACAACCCAGAACTTCCTACCTCAGATACAAAAAACTTACCGCAAACATAGCCCCTGACCAGGGAAATGAGCCATGCCAGAGACCCAGTGAACTCCCAGAAGGACTTTGCTGCTGGTCTGAAGGTGGGGACATGCTGGTAAATGTGGGGCTTGAGTCCTGGGCATTAACTGCCCCCACTTTTACAGAGGGAAAACAAGTCCCAGCTAGGCACAGCTGAGACAAACAGCTTTTTTCATGGATCTGTTCCTCAAGATTTTAACTGTAACAAAACATTTACTTGGAAAAATAAATTTCAAGAACTTAAACTTCCCATCTGACTTCATCTGAAAACATGAGGTGGAGAGGAGAGCTGATAAAAGCAAAATACAGCAGATTTGGTGTTACCATGGCCACTGCAGTGCAGTAAGCTTGGTGCCTGCCTTCCCACATCGCAGCTGGAGAAACCTGTCCCTGCAATGATGTGGAGGGAAAAGAGCTTTAAAGCTGCAAACACCACCAGTCCAGAGGGCACTATAAACAGCTCAAGAGACATCTCTGTACTAAAAGTGTCACTCTACAGTTATGATGCATTTAATTTACATACAGCATAGCTCCACACCTCTCACTTCAGTAGTCAGGGAAGATTCAAAAGTGACTATTTGCTGCATGCAAAATATTAATATTATATTTATGCCAAACTCCCTACGTGCCACCAGAGAACCCAATGGATTTTCAACTTGCCCACTCATGCCTAGATAAGGGTGTGCAAACACAAAGCTATTTTGGGGACATTTTTAGGCTCTGTTAAGCGGCACTAAGAACAGTGCCAGGGACAAGTGTCCCGATAAAGGGCTGCAAGGATAAATACCAAAGCCTGGGAACAATCAGGGAGCTCATCTTTATCTCCAGCACCTCTCTCACCAGGGATTATAAATAGCAAGAGGGTCAGGTTACCCAAACGGCAGGATGGTGGCTGCGGATGTCAGCCAAGGGACCTGTGTCCAGACAATAGCACTTTCCCTGCTTCTCACTGCAAGCAGGAAGGGTTTCCAGGTGGCTTTTGCAAAACCACTACTTTTTGGGCCAAAAGCACCAGTCTTCCCTCAAAGACAGGGTGCCACAACCCTGGGTGGTGGGGTTCTGCCCCGACCAAAACATGGTGGGGATGGGTGTTGGGGGCTGCTTGCGAGGGACAGGACGTGAGAAGACATTAGTGGGGTCAGGCACCTCCTGAATGGGCCAGAGGTTGTCCTGGCAGGGATCATGTCTGGCTGGCCCCAGAGAGGCTGTTGACCAGCATGGGAAGGAAAAGTCAGTACTTTCATGGGTATTACGAAAGGGGCAGTTGAACATGATAGTGGGGTCTACAGTACCTGCAGGTAGGAATGAAGCCAAAAAGAGAAATGTATGACACAGGGTTGATGGATTCCGCTTTGCTCTTGTCATTGATTATCTTCATTAATTCACACTAACTAATGAGCTCCTGCTGAGTGTCTGTAGGGAATGAATTAGGGTAGGGTGTGGGAACAGTCTGCCAGCCAGATGGCTCCATAGGCCATTTCGTTGGGGAGATACCCAAACCAGGCCAAAGGGAATGGCAGCTCCCTTCAGAGGCAGGACCCTTTCTTGTAAACACTGATTCAGATGGAGGTAAATCAGCTCTTAATGCTCTGGATAGTGCAGAGAGTTTCCTGAATCTAGGGCTGAAAAACAACTACCATGGATGTTTTTCTCTGCCTCCACCTCCCCAGGGACCTCTTCTGCACGTCCCACCTCTGTCCTAGCCTGAGCCCACATGTGGGCAGCCCTCAGCAGTGCAGCCATCCCACTGTGAAGCCAGCCAGCAACAAGAAATTATCCCCCAGTGGTTGATAGATGCAGATACTTTTCCCAGTGGGGCTCCCCTGGTTGTGCAAAGGCTACTTCTGCTGCCTATCAGATGCTGCCACTCTAGAGAAAGGATGCTTGCTTCAAAGGAGTTGAGAATAATATAATAATTTCTTTAAGGGGAAGAAGCCCTTAGACTACAAAAAGTTGTGGTGTTAAAACCCCAATGGTCATACATCCCACAGTCCATGAGGGTGAGTGTTGTGAGGCTTGGCTGACCTTTGCAAAGGCAGTTGAACAAAAAACATGTCCTTTTAATAATTAGTGATGCTGAGGAAGAGAAATGACTCAGTCTCTGTATTCTTGCAGGTTGAGCAGCTGACAGAAGAGCAAAAAAATGGTAGGTGCATCTTTAACCTGGCACTGCAACCTGAAGACGAACTCCCCAGCCCACAGCCCAGCCTGCCTCAGCCATTACACCCCAGAAAATGGGGCACGACCTGGGGATTTTGATCCACCAGCATTTCAAGCAAGGCAGCTCCTGTGCGTGTGCCTGGGTGTCCCCACCACACCGTGCGTGGGCAGTGCTGGGGTGCATGGGCAGGGGAGGCTGGGATGAGCTCCCTGCCCTGGGTCTGCCCACCTGCAGGGTGGGAGTGCGGGGCAAGACCCCTCACATCTCTGCTCCCCTCTCTCAACAGAGTTCAAGGCCGCCTTTGACATCTTTGTGCTGGGGGCAGAGGACGGCTGCATCAGCACCAAGGAGCTGGGGAAGGTGATGCGGATGCTGGGGCAGAACCCCACCCCTGAGGAGCTGCAGGAGATGATAGATGAGGTGGATGAGGATGGTGAGACATTTGGGCTTCTTACACCATCCCCACATGTGCAGGTGTGGGGGGCTCGGTGAATGTTGGTAGCGCTGGGGCAGGACCTGTGTTGGGGACAGCCACAGAGTGTGTGGAACAACCTGCAGTGCTGTGATTTTGGGCACTGAACACCCACCAAACTTCACTCTGGTTCCTTTAAGAAATTTCTAGATGAAGAGAAACTATAAAATTTATTATTCCTATAAGGACCAGATCTGGGGGGGATTACAGGTACTCTGAAGTGGCACAGATCCACTTAAAAAACAAAGTATAGGCTGAATGTATCAACTGCTATTTAGAAATGCCACAATTACAGAATTCTATCATCAAGAAAGTCTTTCACTGCTCAAGTGTACACGCAACACACACATAAATAACTGTCAATACTGATTAAATCAGTGTACCAGTGATCACACAACAAAATCCACAGCTGGGCAGAGATACCATACTAAGTAACTGGAAAAGAAAAAAACAGTTAAAAATCAGACAAAAAAGGGAAATAGCTGTGTCATTGAAACCAGCAATACTGTACTGCTGGTGCAAAAGTAAGCGGCATGAGTACCTGTCTTCTGGAGCTTTTTTATTAATCCCTAGATGACATGGACAGGTATCTCCATAGCAGGAATCTCTGTTTATCGGTGCTTCCAGCAGGACTTTCAGTTCCTTTGCCTTGGCTGAATGGCTGCAAAGAAGTAAAACTTCAGTGATGAAGTCAGTCCACAGCCTCAGTCACTTATGCCAGTGTCCTGAAAGCTGCCTCTTGCTGCAGGGTTGCTCTCCTGAGTTTTGGTCCTTGGTTACTAAGGGAAGCGTGGTCGCACTTGGCGTTGCCCTTTCATCCACTGTAGCACCAACTGATGGTGTTTATTCTGCCTGCAGGCAGCGGCACTGTAGACTTTGATGAGTTCCTCGTTATGATGGTCCGGTGTATGAAAGATGACAGCAAAGGAAAAACCGAAGAGGAACTCTCAGATCTCTTCAGGATGTTTGATAAGTACGAGCTGTGACTGCAGCATGGCAGGGTGGTGGGAGCAGTGCAGCTGCCCTGGCTCCCCTACCCCGGTGTGTCGGTCTGCTCCTGAGCTCTTCTGTCCTCGCACAGAAATGCTGATGGCTACATCGACCTCGAGGAGCTGAAGATCATGCTGCAGGCAACGGGAGAGACCATCACCGAAGATGACATAGAAGAACTGATGAAAGATGGGGATAAAAACAACGATGGCAGGATTGACTATGATGGTAGGAGTCTTTCTTGTCTGCAGTTTGGTCGCAAGCCCTTGAGCATCCCCTGGGCAGCTTCTGCAGTCCTGGTTGCCTTTGGGGACGGGTGTGAGCTCGTGCAGGCAGTGCTGGGCAATACGTTTGACCGCAGCTGGTGTTTGCACAGGGATGGGGGTGTATGTTTGTGAAATGGTAGCAAGAACCTGGGGCTCCTCATGCAGTGAAAGCCAGCCTGCGCTAAAGCAAAGCTGCTTTTCACCAGACCCATCTGTCCCCTTCTGCCCCTAAACACAAGCACCAGCTCCAGAGGGCTGTATCTTTGAATGCGATGCTGCCAAAATGACCCCCAGACTGTTTCTGAGCTGAGCGGGTAGATGTGTCCCTACCCAGGCACTCACCTCCAGCATTTTGGCTGCAGTTGAGGGTGACGCTGGGCTGCAGTGACTTTTCCGGTGGGAGTCATGAGGAGTGTTTGCCACAGCCAAAGGACCAGTAGCCATCCCCCCCTCAGCCTCTCGCACACTGAGAGGGGTGGAAAAGGAGATGGGGCTGGGGAAAATTGCCAAGAGTGCACTTGGCAGCTGTGAGGGCTTCTTGGTCCCACCTCACACCCCTTGTCTCCAATGTCTTCCCCTTGGCAGAGTTCCTGGAGTTTATGAAGGGAGTTGAATAAATCTGAGGCCAGATCTTACAGCCCGAATCTCCTATACCCCTCCTGCTCTGCATCTCAACTCCATGGCTAAGTCTCCTGGCTACCAGCATGAAGACTGAGCACTGAGAAGGGTGGCCACTGGGAAAATAAAACGCATTAATACCGAGTGCCTCAGATGGTCGTTCCTTGGGGATTTCGTGAGAGCTTCACCCTGGTCGCATACTCACGACTAACGGGGCTGCACTGAGTGCCTGTGAGCTGCATCTGGGAAGGAAACACCGCAGCTGGAGCTTTAAGCCTCCAAGGAGGGATTTTGCTGCCAGGTAACGGGGCCATGGGTGCTTGGCTGGGAGATGCTATGTTGCATCTCCTCGCCCCTACCATGGTGAGCAGGCTCAGGAGCCGGCACTGGTGCCTGCTGGTTTAACTGGAACATCGGCAGCGTTTTAGTGACAAATGGTGAATTAACAGCCACTTATGCCATCAATGAAATCCCTGGGTATGGGAAAAGTCCCTCTCGCCCCTCCTCTAGCCCTGGCTGTCCTGAAGGGACACCCCTTCCTCCTCCCCACCATCCTGATGGCTCCCTTGCAGCACATCCAGAAAGAAGACCTCAGATTTCTTTGGAAACCTGAATAAAAGCCATTCCTAAGCCGGACTGGGTCCCTCCCTGTCTCACCCAGCCTGATGCGAGGTGAGTGGTGGCAGCCCTACGGCACCTCATGATCCTCCAGCAGCTCCGGGTGGGAGCCCCACTGCTATAACTGAAACACCTGATTTCCAAAAAAAAAAATCATGTCCATTTGGGCCACAGGGGTGCTGAGCAAGGCATGATCCCACTCTAGGTCTCAGCCCCCAGGCGCAGGGTGACTGCAGGGTGAGAAGGACGAGCTGTGCTGTCCCCAAGGGCCCCAGGTGCCATCTTCTCTCCAAGTGCAGCATTCCTTCGGCATTAGCAGCTCTACCCTTGCACATAGCTGCCTCCTCCCAGCAAATTACAGCCCCAGCACGGCTCACACATTGCAGTCATGTTGCTAAAATCAAACATTTACCCAAGCAAAATAAACATTGGCAGGGCAAGGCGTGAGGCTGTATCAATGCAAGCCCTGTTGATGCTGCCCCCAACCCCAGGTGAGTGTCCCACCATGCCAGTGCCCCCATGCCCGCTGCACTGTCCTTCTGCCTTTCCTCCCCAGATCAGCTTTCCACCTCCCTCCTCCGTCAAAATAGCACCCTAATAGGCTGTATTTGATGTGACATATGCTCTCATTTGTAGCAATAATGAAATATCATAATTCAGACCAAACAGGCTTGAGCTGAACACAGACATGAGCAGGGCTGTCACTTATTTGGAAGGACACAGCTGTGTCTTTCCTCTGGACAATGAGCACCAAATGTTTTGCTCAACCAGGGCTTGTAACACCAGAGAAACTGAGGAAATAAACCTGTCAGTGAGAACAGCTGTCTTTCTTTTAAATCCAGGATATTTTGAGAGCATTCCTAATGCAAATACATGGAAGACCTGCTCAGAGGGGTCTCCTCAAGGGTCCCAAGCCCTCAGTGCCACAGCTCCTGCCAATTCAGCAGAACTGCAGGTGCACCAGAAGCCAACACACAGCGCTGGGCCGAACAGCCATGTGACAGGAGATGCTGAGTGTTATCGACTTCTAACCCAAATGAGTCTGTAGCCTAGGGATCAAAAATATTAATTTTCCACCTCCCCAGTGTAGCAGCAGAAGTACTTTCCCGCTGAGACCTGGTTCTGAGGACACAGCTGAAATGTCCTACCCCAGGCCTGGAGACCTCTCCAGAATTGCACATACCTGGGCTTCGGCCACAAGCCAAGGCGACACCAGCTCTCCCCACAGCCAGAACCATCCACCTCGTGGGCAACCCGCACCCACACTCTCACATCACATCTCAGCAGGCTGTCAGTGACGGCTCCGTTACCTTCCTCTGTCCCAACCAGGCCCCAGCACTCAACAAGGACATCTCCAAGATGGTCTCCACTGCTTACTGACAGGCTTTGGCTCACTGAAGGGTAAAGAAGAGAAGAAATAAGGTTAACCTCTCACCCTGCAGGCAACCTGGTGGCTTGAGGGGAGGCTGGACTCTTGCTGTAACCCCAGGGAAAAGGATGGCTGTGAAAAGCCACCTGGCCACGTGTCTTGGCTCTCCCCCCTTGGTTCAATGGCACAGGCAGCAGCAAATCATGGCCTGGCTGTCTACCTACTCTTTCCTGAGAGCAAAACAGGGAAGATAATGCCAGGAAAGAGAGAACCAATGCTGAAATCAATCCCTAGAAAAGCAGAGAAACTGGGGACTATTTGGGCTTTTTTAGGCCTTAGACCAGAGGTGCCAGCAGGTCAGTGCATGTGCAGTGCATGAAGTCAGAAAACCTGCTGCAAGACCAATTTATCTTAACACACTGACTGCCCTCCAAGAGTAAGAGAGCAAATGCCATGGGGTGGGGCACTGTGGGTGGATTTCACTGTTGGCTAAAACTCGGGAACAACTGCATCAGGAATGTAAAGTGACATGACAGGCCAGTGAGTGGGTCAGACAGCTGAAAAACCAGCAACCAGTACAGGACCAGCCTGTTTGAAGCCTCCATGGAGGGCATGTGGCTGGAGATACGCTAATGATGAATGAAAACCACCCCGAGCAGTCCATGTATCTATGCAACTCCAGGCAAATTTGCAGTTTTCTCTGCAAGTGTAGTGAAGTTTTGGTGCCAGAAGCCTGTAAGGAATGTGACACATCCACAAGCACTGCTTGCAAAAAAGAAAAATAATTTTAAAAGTAATTGAAACATCCATCCATTTTGTTTTTAAGCAGGCAAAAAGCCATTTACCACTAAGATAGTTGCCAGATCTGCCTGGTCTTAACCCCCCAGCTGAGAGAGGAGCTGCGCTGGCAGGTTACAGCAGCCTGCGCCAACAGCCGCAGCTCTCACGCCATTTGCTCTGCTTGCTTTTGCTGGCATTAGATGTAATTCCTGCTCTGGTTTGCAGCTTTTCCAGCACATTTGAGGCCTCTCTCAGCCCTCAGTAAAACTTTGCTGTGTGACTGCAGAGATCCGAGGACATTTTGGACACATCCCCCTAATACAGCCTCTACAACTCACCTACCTCACGCGCCTGCCACCGGGGCAGCAGCAGTGCAATGTGAGCTAAGATAGGTCGCATAAACAACATTTCACCACACCAAAGCCCCTGCTGTGTAGAAACACCTGCAACAGCCTTGAAACTTGGGCAAAGCAGAGCTCATGTTCTGTCCACAGCTTTTTGCTTGAACACTACTGAAAGGTGGTAAAGGAGGACAGAGCAACATGCAGCCAGCCCTGCTTCTCATTTTCATATGAAAACATGTGAACATCAACATCCCCAGCAAATACTCAGCCCCATCAGAGCATTTCCCAGTGCTCTGATTTCTCCTCCCCAGTTCTGTGCTTTTGGCTGTCAGCACGACGGCTCACCTTTGCCAAATGAGCTGATTCAGTATTGGGTTACGTGCCCTTTGCTCCCTACCTTTCTTTTTTTTTTTAATCAGAGGGAAAAAGGAGCCAAACTGGAACTTGATACTGAGTCCTATTAATTGCAAAGAGGAGAAACCATCTGCAGCAAGTATGACGTACAGCAGCAGTGAGCATGAAATGTATAACCTGATGTACAGCAGTGGCTGAGCACAGGGACGCTCTCAAGCTCATTGGCTTCCTGCAGGATGCCAAGGACTGAATCATAAGAGTTTTGAAGTTTTTAGATATCAGAGATGACAGAGCTCTGCATAATGGGAATAGTTTGAAGTGGGCCACAGCTGCCAGTTGCATCGCCTGGGCTCTGTAAACGTAATCCTCCCAAAAAGGATCTTCAACCTCACTTGACCAACAGATATCAAGACACGCAAATGATTTCACAAGGCAAGCAACACCAGGCCGAGGAGGCCATGCCAGCACAGACTCCCCTGTACAGCTTTCCCTTCTGGGCTGGGGCAACTTCTACAGGGAGGGAAGTTGTGGACTGAGCTGTCACGGGGTTAGAAAACGCAATAGGTGATCAACCGATGTCTGGGCACCGTGCTGTGGGACCTCCATGTGTATAGGGAGCAGACAGCAACAAACCTGACACTGAGCTGCTGTGGAAGCTCAAAAAATTTCTGTCTCCTGCTACACAATGATGCCTGGATTAAGGTTACGTTCCTCCACGCTGCATTTTGTCACGCAGACGCTATTTTGGTCAGAAAGTCAGCAAGCCCATATTTGGGAAGCTGTCCCACTGAAGGGCAGCATGAAGGGCAGCGAGATGAAGAGGCTGCTTCTGAAGGCAGGCCTGGGGGAGCTGCCTGGAGCCACAGGAAGCCCAAATCTTCCTTTCAGCTTCTCGTTAACATACCAACATCCTTTTCTTAGCCTGACCCTTGCCTCTCTCTTCTCTCAGACTGCATCCTGCAGGCAAGCTGCTCTCACAACACAAGCAGTCTGGGGAAGACACCAAGGGGGTTTAGAGATTCAATCCTCCATCTTAGACAAAAAAGCCTTAGTGGTAGGTATTTAAAATGAGAAAGTTAGAACAGGTTGGTGATTTGCAGGCACACAGGTGAAGGTGCAGCAAGACAAACACAAAGTCCTCTATTCAGAGGCTTTTCCTTTCGCTCTTGTCACAACAGACATCTGCACCAGACTTGATCTTCACTTACAGAGCTGGACCAGCCAGCAACAACCTGAGGGGACATCTCTGCACACTGGGTCTCTCTGCCAGCCCCAGCGATGTGCACGCTAACCTGAACCACAGCTACGCAAACTTGCCTTTGCAGGTAAACTTGCTCAAGCAGGGAAAATACCAGCTACACAGCTCGAGATCTCTGACGCCCACAGGCGCTCAGGTACCACTGGGGGTGGTCGGATTTAAGCACCATGGATCAGTCTCTGGGTGAGCTATCACTTGCAAAAAACAACCCCCCTAAACAAACAAAACCACACAAAAAAAACCCCAAAAAACCCCCTACCAAACCCAAAACCTTGCCAGGGAGGATTAACACCAATTAACACCACCAGGAACCTCTTACTTGTTGACCACCTGCCTTTTTGAGGGCAGCAGGACCAAAGAACCAAAGGCTGTGCAGGGAGAAAACTAGAAGGGCCACAGCACAGCTGGAACTTAATCTGGCCAGTGCTGTTAAAGACAATAAAAAGGGTTTCTGTAAATACATTGGCAACAAAAGGAGAACTAAGGAGAGTCTCCCTCTCTAGTAGATTTGGGGGCAAGCAGAGTGACCAGGGATGAGGAAAAGGCTGAGGTACTTAATGCCTTCTTTGCCTCAGTCTTTAGTAGAAAACCAGCAGTACTCTGGGTACCCAGTCCCCTGAGCGGGAAGACAGGGATGGGAAGCACAGTGAAGCCCCCATAATCCATGAAGAGGTGGTTAGAGACCTGCTACACCACTTAGACATACACAAGTCTATGGGGCCAGATGGGATCCACCCCAGGGTCCTGAGGGAGCTGCAGAAGAGCTCGCCAAGCCACTTTCCATCATTTACCAACAGTCCTGGCTGACTGGGGAGGTGCCAGTCAACTGGAGGCTTGCAAATGTGACACCCATCTACAAGAAAGGCTGGAAGGAAGACCCAGGGAATGACAGAGCTGTCAGTCTGACCTGGTGCCAGGGAAGGTGATGGAGCAAA
>NW_010192156.1:0-1676 GCF_000695765.1 Mesitornis unicolor
AGGCGTCGCCCTGAGGCAGGGTGCGCGGTGAGCGTGAGGTGCAGCTGGGGGGCCTAACCTCGCGTCGCACATTTTTGCATGTATGACGGTGCGGGTATGGTACTAAGGGCGGAGGGTTGCTTTCTAGCGGCATAGACTCAGCACACCGTTGGAGTGAGCAGCACTTAGCAACAGGCACCAGGCAGGGGGAAGGTGTGCGGTCTTTGCAGTCCAGAGGGAGCCCCGTTTTGTAGCATAGTCCGTCTGTAGACTTGCGGGATGAAGCTGTCCCCTCTCTCACCTCCATTCTCTGCTGCTTTCTTTGTTTTGGTGGGTAAATTAATCTCTCATGTCAACTCTGATTCAGTGGGAAACAACTTTTTGTGAGTAAGCTTTTCTGTCAGATAGAACTGTTAATCCAGTTGATTTCTGCTATGAATGATCTCTGGATGTGGCAATGTATGTTGATGCAGAAAGAAAGAAAATAGGGTTGCCCTTTCAACAGCAACTTGCTCTTACATTGTACTAGTTTTAATGCTGTGCTGTGCCTTGAATGTCAGAAACATGAACCCAGTTAGCAGAAGTGTCTCAGCTAATGAATGGGTTGACAGCAGAATGTCCTGGACCCAGTTTCCAGAGGAAGGTAACCCATTGTGAAGCTGTGTGTTAGTAACATACCATTTGTTTTGCTGTATACCACAGTGATGCGTGTGTGCTGGCTTGTGGGGAAAGAGAAATGCAGTCGAAAAATGAAGCTGCCACACATGGAAGCAGTGGTAATTGGGCGTGGCCCAGAGACTGGGATAATGGATAAGAAGTGTTCACGGCAGCAAGGTAAGGTTTAGCTCAAATTCCGCTTTCTACATGCAACAGCAACCCAACCTGTGAAGAGTGCGAAGTACAAGTACAGCACTCATGTTTATCAGTAAACATTATTCTGTTTGGCTAAATTACAGTGAAGCTAATGGACAGATGTTTTGGTCTAATTCATAAACCTGCCTTGAGCAGCATCTAAATGAGAAATAACAGTTTTTCTTTCGAATCTCAGCAGGCTTCCCTTAGGCTCGCTTCTGCAGTCACTGGCTTCTTATGTCCTTTTTCTGCATGGTCCTTAATGTTGCCTGATTCTTGGAATCATCACTCTTCTTTAATAAGCATTTAAGGAAATCTCTGGGTCCTAATAAGTCAGAGGAGACACATAGTAAGAGTAAACTATGGCATTGAACCTTAGCATGAGTCCCCAGGCCCATAGTCATCTTCTGTTGCCTGCACTCTTTCTTTGTGAGTGACACTTCCATCTCCCTAGTCTTCCACCAATTGATTTTTAATATGGCTTGTTAATTCACAGATGCACTGGGACAATGTATAAAAATATTTCTGATCTGTAAAATATTCTCTTCACATCTTCACTGCCTTATCTCTCTTTCCTTCGACACAATCCTGCTCCATGCCTTGTCACAGAGAGCTGGTGAGAATAGCAACATGTAGAACACTTCCACAGATTTCACATTTATTCTGAAGTAAATCTGCTGATCCATGATGTGAAGTACTCAGGGGTGACTCAGTGTGTGTGTTGGTTCAGTTTTACCTGTGGTGCTGGAAACAAAGGATGAGGCAGAGGTATTTGCGTACATTCACAGAGATCAGCTTCAGAAGGTAGCAGATCTTAAAATACTGGTGTGTTTTCTGCAAGGGGT
>NW_010192156.1:1689-13343 GCF_000695765.1 Mesitornis unicolor
TTTTATTTACACTGTTTTGTGATACTTTGTTCTTTTTTTTCAGTTCAGCTAAAAGCAGACTGTAACAAGGGGTATGTCACAGTTAAGCAGGTATGTTTTTAAATGGGTGTACAATATTTCTGATGCTTACTGGGATGATTGTTGTACTTAAGCTCCACAAATGCTGCAGTGATGATTCTGATCACTGTGTCTGAAGGCCCTGACACTGTCATGATGGAGAGCACAACGAGTGGTCCTTGGAAGGGATCTTCCTTCTCTTTTTTTTTTTTTGTGTGTGTGTACCTCAACAGAAAGACTACACTGTGCCTTCCAGATATGCTCCAGTCTCAGACAGCCACATTGCAGCATCATTGAATGCTGATGTGAATCCTTAACCTGTTCTTCCAGCGTTATGTTTGGGAGATTTTGGAGTTCTTCTCCTAAGCTTGCTGGTCTGCCTTCTGAGCCTTAAACTTCTAAGGCTGAAGCATCCCTTAATTTAAGGTCAAATTGATTCTTGTGTTAATGGGACTGGGCAGTTGTGGAAGGTTTTTATTTTGATCGCTAATGGAGCCAAAGGTGTGGTCACCTCTGGGAAGGGATGGGATATGAGACAGCACTGAAGGCACACTCATGTTACTAACTAGCATATTCTCTTGTACTTATGAAGAGCAGTATCCCTGCGATAGTATGAAGGGAAAATTCTGTGGCTTCAGGTGCTGGATGTGCACCTGCAGCATCCTCATGTGTGGACAACACATCAACATGTTCTGCCTACTGAAGTGCAATATTCGTCAAAATGTCTCCAGAGCTCAGTAAGCACAGGGACCCCACCAGCTGAATACAGCTAAGATCTCTCAGGTCAGGTTTTCACAGAAGTCAGCCATAGCCACCATTTGAATACCATCTTACTGGAATCTCAAGGCTGGGAATACTTTCTGGCAGTGTATCTTAGGGCATTTCACTGCCTGCTCTAAAAGTTGTTTCCCAGGTCATTTGTGTGTGGCACAGGGTTCAGCAATCAGTTTGATAGCATATCAGCCTGGAGGATGTGAATGGTGCCTGACTTGAGTGAAACTGTAGACTGAAGTGATTAAAGGCACAGTACCATCTTGTGAAGCAGGCAGGTATTGCACTGACGAAGCTAAAGAGACATTCTGTGATAGGTTATCAGTTGCAGGGAAGAGCTGGTTTCCTAAAGCTTGTTTAATGCATAAACATTAACCAAAAGCATTTTGCTGAAGTCAGAGACTCCTAATTTCCCTAGGGTTACCCTCATGATTGCATAAAAATCCACCTATTCAGGCAGTTCCTGTAGATTGCCCATGTCACTTTGTGTTACCAGTTATGCCTGAGACAGAGGAAAAGGTATTGCTTTTCAGTTATCAGCTAAATTTCAGATAACTTCTCAGTCTTTAAAACAATGTTTTGAGGGGAACATTGTTTTAGAGTTGCACAGAGCTATAAACTGATGCAATGAGTGAGGAAGGTTAGAATTTGACCTTGCTGTCCTCATTTTCTGCTAGAACAGAATAAAAAGAGCTGGTTTTGTGAAAGTGTAAGATGCAAAATGAAAAGAAAAGCATAAAAATACAGAGGCTGGTATATACTTTGCACAAACTGAAGTGGACAGAGAGGTTTAGCCTCTTGAAGGAACAAACAGGCAAGTATTGTCAGTGTGTTTGAACACAGTCTTTTCTGGGCTGGAGGAAGGTTATGTTTGGCTGGGGGGAAAAGAAGGACAGAAGCAAGGAGCTGATTTCTGCATAGTGAACTCTGAGAGACATTTTTCCTGAGTGTGCTTGTGTATTTGAAGGCAAATATGTTAATAGGACAGCATTTGGTAGAAAGAAGAAACAAAATGTAGAAGAACGATAAAGTAAAATAATCTGAAAACAGGAAGCTTTCTGGGGATGATTGGACTGAAATAATTTTAAACTCTTCAGAAATAGTTGTTACCAAGGCTGTTATTATTTTAACAGTTGTTTAATTGGTTGTTAATTTTTTTGAGCAAAGTGTGGCATAGGTCTTGCTGTAACTCTGTAGCCAGCCACTCCAGAACTGCTGGCTTTCTGTGGCACCATGCCCCTGAGGGATGTGTCCTGACAGCTGTGGGTGCAGGACTGGGCCATGCAGAGGTGTCTCCAGCATTGGACTTCCCTGATCAGGAAGAGCAGGTTGGCGTGGGGAGTGGGTGTAGTGAATACAATCCATGTTTCTTTCCAGGGTAGCGATAGTCCAGGACAAAGAGTGGTAGTTGCAATTCCAGTTACAACATCATTTGCTTTTTTTGTTTTCCTTTTTCTCCCTACCAAAGATAGGAGTCAACCCAACGAGTGTTGATCTTGTGAATATTGGCAGGGATGAAGAGGTGAAAATGAAGCCAGGCCAAGTTCTGCATATTGTGAATAAACTTTACCCCTACGTGG
Source organism: Mesitornis unicolor (assembly GCF_000695765.1). NCBI lineage: Eukaryota > Metazoa > Chordata > Aves > Mesitornithiformes > Mesitornithidae > Mesitornis > Mesitornis unicolor. Next base: position 4,098 of record NW_010192156.1, read on the forward strand.
TGCAATTTGCTGAAGAGTTAGGGAAAACTGTTACAGGGGCAGAAGAAAGAATACAAACTGACAAGACACCATGTGAGGACTCCAGCGAGAATGATGATGTAGAGCTTGTGCCCAGAAAAACAATGAAGATGGAGGTGGTGGATACACAAGGCAGTTCTGCAAATCCCAAGCAAAGCAGTATCAGTGTATCTCCACATGAAGGGACTTCAAGCAAAAAGGCAAGTGTATTAGTGCTTGTGCTGTTTCTCCTGGGGTTGTCTCCTCTGTCAGTGCTGTGTTCTTTTACATTTTTGAGTACTACTGATGGGGAAATGCCTCAGGTGAACACAGATCCTCAGAGTTCAGTGCATATGATCTGAGATGCATTGAGGCAAAGACTCTGCTCCTGACATTGCCCAGGTCCTGAAAAAGTTACCTGGGGCCCATTCTAACCTGAGCTGGGGTTTGTGCATGTGTGTGAAGAGGCTTGCATGTAGTGAGTGAAGATTTAATCTCTTGGTTCCTGATGCAGTTTCTGCTTGAAGAGCAGTCCACATGAGCTCAATTTAGCTGGAGTCACACAAGGATGTGGTGCTGGCTCTTGAGATTAAATCTGTGTTTCAATTAGAGCAATGGTTACCTGGAACCTTAAGCACAGAAAATGGAACAACTTGACCCTCTTTTTTTCTTTTGTAATTGCTTTTTTTCACCCTGTTTTGGTTGTTCTCCTGGTAGAACAGTGTTCACATTAGTTCACATTAGTGAATGTTACCAGCAAAGATATTTTGAAAGGGAGTTTTGAGCCCTGCTGACATGGGCAAAATAAGAGACTGCTTAGTGCATCTGGAACTGTAATGCTGCAGTTGTTTGAGAAGAAGACAGAGAAATGAAACCCCTCAGGACAAAACTTCAGTCCCAGGTGGCGGTGGGTTGACCACTTACTTCATTTGTGAACTCAGACTAGTTACATTAGGGCCAGATTTGTGGTATTACAAGCAGGAAGACAAGACAATTCACACTGTTTCTCTGTCAGCACTATAATAATGTTTGAACATCTTCCTCTATAAGAATATGATAAAGATCATTGTTGATAAAGCCTGTAAAGTGATCTGAACAGGTATCTGTTCTGGATAAAAAAGTGAAAAAAATGCACTCGAGGCACCTTATATTAGGCATTCAATAACCAAGAGATATCTGCTATCAGAGATACCTGAGTGTTGGCTTGATCTTCCCATACCCTTCTTGTTTGCTGTACAAGCCATTCATTCCTGCACAATATCAAAAAGTAAATACATCTAAGAGTAGGGCCACATACCACAACCACTTCTTTGTTCTGTGCAAAGCAGCATGCGATAGGATAGTAAATGGAGATTCTTGTACATCCTTTGGCCCTTGTGATCCATGAAACAGAGGGTCTTTTAGTAAAATCATCTGTCATCATACTAATCAATGCTGTAACATACTTGCAAAAATTATTCTATTCTATTCAAACAGATCTAGAGCTGCCTGTTAAATTTCCAACATTTGAAAGGTTTAACTTTGAATCTTAACACAGTATCTTGTTAAAAGTTTTCAAAAGTAGCTGTGTGGTGGCAGTTGGAGCAGGTGTGTTGGCGTTTTTGGAAAGCAAATTATTCAGCTGTCATTCAGCTGTTATTTTACTGCTGTATACTAATGAAAGTTCTTTACTGAATGCTTTAAAACATATAATGGCATTCTTAATTATCTTATAAATTATTTTTTCTGTGCTTTAGGAACACTTAGGACACTGGAGTCAGGGTCTAAATTGCTCCATGCAAGATCCGAAAATGCAGGTGAGAGCTGCATGCTTGTACTTTACTTTTAGTTCCTGTCTAACAGTCAAATGAGGTTGCTTTCTTCCTACTGCAGTTTAGTTTAATTGCCTGATTAACCAGTAGAGTACTGCATATGGTCTGAATGGTACTTGCATCTCTCTCTGTAGTAACACTAATTTGGGAGTCTGCTATACTGATCATACAGAATGTTATTATTTTAATCAATTTTGAGCTCTCCACACTGTCAAATTTGGCCAACAGATTTTAAAAAAGATTGTTGGGAGAGCAGGTGAGCAGTGCAGTTGCTTTGTTTCTTCAGGGGTACCAACTAAAATGGGGGTGTGGTTTGAAGCTGAGCAAGTAGTGGAGGTTCCTGTTTTCCAGCAGTAAGCACTGCCTTGTTTCCAAGCTTGGTGCAGTTTCCTGGTTTCCAGCAGACTCCTAACTGTAACACCTCTGTGTCAGCTGACAGGATATGACCCCTGGCTGCTCCTCCACAAGTATTTTTGTGCCAACAGGAATTTCCTGGGTGGTTTCTTTTAACCCGTCTGGAGATGCTCCAGATGCATCTCCCTCCCTCTGCTTCCCTGTGGCTGCGTAATGGTTTATCTTGAGCTCTCTTTTTGTTTGCTGCCTGCTTCTGGGGATGTCAGACTCAGGATGCAGAAATCTGACAAATGTCTTTTGTGGCTGGGGAGGATACACGCCTTCTTATTACTGTATTATAAGAAAGCCCTGAGAGAATCTTCCCTATCCATGTACACAACCTACTTGCATTTTATTTTCAAGTTAAGGCAAGAATATAGACAACCCCTTCTCAAAACCAAGCTTTTTAGCTCAGGTCCAAAACAGGGACAGTGCTTTCTATCAATATTCCACTGTCTGGCAGAGTAAGACCTGAGGCTTGGGTTCATTCAGCTTGTGTTTTGGCTGACTGTTGCATGGCCATCGTAACACTAGAGATGTGTTCGGGAGGACAGATACCACAGACACCAGTGATACTTGGTTCTTGAAATCACTGAATAATTTCAGTTGGAAAAAAGACCTATGGAGGTCTCTCAGTCTGACCACTTGCACTTGGTGTGGTTGCTGCAGCCTTCATCCATTTGATTGGAGATGATCTCTAAGGGCAAAGATCCTACAGCCTTGCTGGGCTGCTTCAAGTGATGATCACCCTTAGGCTGAAAATAATTTCCTTGATAACAAATCAGAAGGTCCCTGTTTCTTGCTGCTGCTTTTAATTTAAGTCTAAAGTGCTGAACTATGTAGAGCTGTAGGAGAATTGGATGCCCATTCTTCTGGACATGCCAGCAGTTTCAAATGAGTCTTTCTGTAGGGAATGACAAAGTTATTGAAATACTTGCTCCCTTTTAAACATGAAGTTTAATCTTCATCCTTTAAGCAGAATTTCATATAGCACTTACCAAGAGAGTGCTTTCTTGACCCAAAAGATAGGGTGGTTTTAAAACTGTTTTTGAATGTTAGAACACAAATGACTGACTGTGACTTAGTGTTAGCTTTATTTGTTGTGGTTCTGAACTAAATACACAAAGAATAGAATTTCTGTATTTTGCTTCTTAATAAAATATTAAATAAATGGCAATGTTTCATCTGAAAACACCTGATAATGATCCTATTCCCACTGGCTGCATATGCAGACACTGTTTTATGTATATCAAAATATGACAGCATCAACCAGTCTTGCTGCTGAAAGAATCAGCCCTATGATTTGTGTGCTGATAAAATTTTAATATTCCTTCCTGTAGAGCAAGACTGATCAGTTCTGTGTATATGAGAATAATTAGCAAAGATGACAAAGACACCATCCATCTCTTACCAACAGAGCACTGCTAAGAGACCAGAGACACAGCACACAGTGTCTGCTTCAGAACCTGACAGATTTTTATTGTCAGGGCAGGTTGTCCCTCCTGTTCTCCACATGCCTTGTTACTGTTTCTTGTCAGCTGCATCACATTGTTGCAGAAGACAAAACAAAACAAAAATGCGAAGAAGGGCATAGTCAAGATAGTCAGGAATCTGTTCTCCTTTTTGTGATCTAGCAAAATGTGTTGCGTAGCATGAACTGAGATAGCTCAGACTTGAATGTTTTTGTCTTTGTAATGCTGGCGGAGGTCTGCAGCACTGAGCATGCTGTTTGTGGCACCTCTGAGATTTGTCTTTCACTCCAGAAATCTCTGAAAGGTGAGGTACTCCAGTGCATTCCTACATGCTTTCTATTGAGCGCAGTGCCGTGATTGTTGCTTCAGTGACTGCAAAGCTTGAACATAGCCTGATGGAAGAAGTTCCCTAGACCTCACTGGTATCTGAGTCCAGGTGATTTTCAAAAGAGTTCATACCTGTGTCTAGCTCTATAAGAATAGAAAGTTTTTTTCTTAAAGTGTATACAGAAGGATACTGGAACATCTCTCAATAGCTGCCTAGTGCATGGTATGGAAGAGAGTGCACATCCTGGACCAGCTTAGTTCCAGCAGAAGTTCTCCTTGAAGTGGGATCCTTTGCTGCTTGTATTTCTCCCCACCTACAAATCTTTCCTGGCTTTTTTTTCTGGCAGTCCTAGTTCCACTAGCAACGTGTATGTGTGCTTAGGGACTTCTGCAACCACAATGGGACGTGCAGATGGATAACATCTCAAAAATACACTAAATATAGTGTTTATGGAGTGCTTATGGGAATAAGTTATTTAACTTTCAATCAGTAAATAATCTAGTTATTTGTTCTGCAAGGTTTACAAAGATGAAAAGACTGTAGTCATCAAGGATAAATATCCCAAAGCACGTTACCACTGGCTTATTTTACCATGGGACCCCATTTCAAGTCTGAAATCAGTCAACAGGGACTATCTTGAACTTCTGGAACATATGCATGCAGTTGGGCAACAGATGATTGACCAATGCCCTGCCAGAGAGAGTCTGGAGTTCAGGCTGGGCTACCATGCTATCCCCAGCATGAGGTAAGACTGAGATGTGTCATCGGATGGCAGCCCTGTTCCGCAGGTTATACAGATGTGGGGCTAAATCTGTAGCATGACCTAGCTTTGCTAAAGGACAATGAATCCTCATAAACACTACAAACAGTCTGTCCACAAGTCCCTTGGGTGCAGCTGCGCACACACTGCTGCTTACATGCCAACGGGCTACAGAGGCATCTTGGGTCCAGTGGGGAAATGCATGTTGGGTTCCCCTAGCAGAGCTCTGTAGCTGAGGCTATCCTGAGCGAAGATTTGAATCTTACATGTAACTAAGTCCAGATCTTACAGCATCCAAATGCCTGTGGGTATTGCAGTCAGTGTTCCTAAGTTGTTCTCCAGTTCTTGCATGAAGCTTTGAGTCACTGATCTAGTCCCATTCAGATACTCCACAAAGTTTAAACCTTTGATTTATTAAAACCACTGTCTCTACCTTTTTGACATCTATATAATGTAAAATAGCAATGTAGACTGTAGGTAGAGGCCAGTGGATATGGCATGAGACACTTCTTCCAGAACAGGCTGGGCTGTTGTGGGACTGTAGGTCAAAGATGGTAAGATTGACCCATAAGGCTGGCAGTCCAACTGTGATGAATCATGTTTGCAACTGATTGTACTGCTAAAGAACTTGGAGCATTAACATTAATCTCTCTTATCTATATAATATATTTCTCTCAGTCAGCTACATTTGCATGTAATCAGCCAGGATTTTGATTCTCCAGCCCTGAAAACCAAAAAGCACTGGAACTCTTTTACTACAGATTACTTCTTAAACTCTCAAGGTAATGATTAGAAAAGGTATTTCATAACACATAATCCTGGTTGTGGGTTCTGGCTTTGGGTTTTTTTCCAAACAAATATGGAAGCCATAATTTCTGTTGTAATAGGTGAAAAGCGTTATGTAATTTCAGATACTGGGGAATAGCACCAAGTAAAAGTCAACTGAATTTTGTGAGTGGTTTAACTTAGAATGCAGTGATGACAAGCTGTATGTGTGAAGCAGAGCAAAAAGATCCTGCAGTGTCCTGTGTTTTACGATGCTACATGGTCCCAGTGTCTCTGATCTCTATTTTTTTTTCCCCCCAGATGTGATAGAGATGGTAAGAAGCAAGGGAAAAGTGGTGGTGAAAGATCATGTCTCTGAACTTCTCAAATCGCCCCTCAGATGCCATTGTTGCAAACAGCAGCTGTCCACTATCCCACAGTTAAAGGAACATCTCAGGAAACATTGGCCAAAATGACTTTGCAAAATAATCTTACAGCCTTGTCTTCACATGTCAGGCTAAAACAGAGACTTTGAAATGTCAGTGGACATGTATGTTTTTTGTTAATTGGAATGACGAATGTAATGCATGAAAAAGTAGCCTCGAAATGGCAGCATACTGACTTTGTAATAGCTTAGACAAAAAACCCAACATAAAATAAAGTGACTTCTGAAATTGAAGGCGGGTTTGCAGTTTTGTTGTGGTACTGCCACGCTAATGTGTGGAAGAACTGTTTTGTTTAGATTAAAGGATTTAATTTAGAAGCTGAAGAGCTGAGCCCAGATCTGAGTTTCTACTGAGAAAGGAAAGAACCAAACTGATTTAGAGGTCTTTCTCTTTGTCTTCTGCCTCTCACTGAAGTTCCTCTTAAGTGGTAATTTTGCAGAGGCTGGTGTTGCTGACAGCAAAACTGTCAAAGGGATGGGATGTACCAGAGTGTATGGGAAGGAGCATTCATTATGCCACACCATGGCTTGGTGATTTCACTGCTGCTGAACTTCCCCTTAGCCACGGAGCAGGCATCACCCCTCATCAGGGTTCTAGGATGAGTTGCTGCTCAGGCCCTAAGAGGGGCAGCCTCTCTCTTTCACGTACAAGGGTATATTTAATAATTTGTATATAAAAATACATGTATAATATGCAGTGACCAGCTTTACTACTCCCCAGAGTAATAAACTATCAAGGTTTGCAGTTGCTTGGCTTCATATGTTGAGGTTGGTACAGAAATAGTGTGGTTTCTCCACACTGGAATTTTGGTGAGCCTCTATCATTTGATTGTCGTCAAGATGTGAACTCCCAGGTAGGCAGCAGAACAGTAATAATAAAAATATGAGTTCAGAACTGGTTTATAGGGTTCAATTTCATTCTAAGCCCACCTCTGACTTAAGTAATATGCCCTCTGAGTAAAATGGCTTTCAGTAAAAGAGCACACACAACTTCCATTCTAATAATAATGTATTTGGGGGGGGGGAGAGGGTGTCCTCTTCCCTGCCCCCAGGTAGCAGTGTGTTTTACACACTGGGGGAAGCAATGACCTATTGTTGCTGGAAAAGAACAAAGCCATTCCTGTAGTGGAATGGGGGATACTAAGGGTGAGGGTTGGCTGTCATACTTCAGTTTTGCTGACATTAGTAATATTTACAGAGTTGACCCAGGGCTTCACTTGGCCCTAGAGGTGAAGTAGCACTAATGCTTAGCAACAGCATTTATTTTGGACCAAGTGCAGCTGCGAGTGCTGGAGAACTGTGGTCTTCCTCACATAGCAGATGCAGGCCAGAAAAGCTATGCTGCTTCACATTTAAGTGCACTGTTTAGGCCTCATGGCTCATCACATGTGGGTGGGCGTCATGTTTTTGAGTACCCTTCAGAGCAGGTTGCAGCTGTGTAAGTCACAATCGTCACACACTTGCATGCAGAGCTCTGGTTTCTGAGGGGCAGGCCTATCTATGACATAAGTCAGTGGCATCAGCAGAACCACTGCCACCAGGGCTCCAGGATGCTCGTGCTGGATGCAGGTGGACCACTCCACCTGGCAGGACAACGGCCTCAGGAATGGCAGCAGCGGACACAAGCCATGTGAAGACTGCAAGGGACGGCTATGAACCTGTGACCAGGGATAGCCTCAAGGCCAGGAAGGAAGCTGAAGCAGTAGTTGTCGACATTGGCACAGGTTATTTTAAGTGTGGCTTTGCAGGAGACCCAGGCCCTTCCTGCATTGTTTCATCTACGGTTGGTAAGCCCACGCAGGGGACTGGGAGTGATCAAAAAGAAACCTTTGTTGGAAAAGAGATTCAGAATAGCATCTTACCCTTAACACTTGTCAACCCAGTAAGACATGGCATAGTGGTGGACTGGAACTGTGTCCAAGATACTTTGGACCATATTTTGCAGACGGAGATGAAGATTCAGCCAGAGGAGCACACTGTTCTGGTATCACTGCCTCCCCTGTGTTCCATCACTGAGAAAGAGAGATGTGCTGAGATTATGTTTGAAGGACTTCACCTGCCTGCTATCCACATTGCCTGCCAGTCCCATTTATCCATGTACTCCTATGGAAAAACCTCAGCCCTTGTGGTGGAAAGTGGCCATGGTGCTTCACATGTGGTTCCCATCTATCAAGGTTATGTTATACGTAGCACCACTGGGAGAGTAGATTATGCTGGTTTGGACATCACATGTTATCTCATGAAGTTACTAAATGAGTCTGGATATGCGTTCACAGAACACCAGCTAAGCATGGTACAATATCTCAAAGAGAAGTGTTGTTACACTTCTCTGGACTTCAGACAGGACTCAAGTTTGCCTGTTCAGCAACAGCAAATGGATTATGAGCTGCCAGATGGACACCTTGTCACCATGGGCAAGGAGAGATTCCTTTGTGCCGAAGCGCTCTTCAAACCAGCCCTACTTGGCTCACAGCAGCCAGGGCTTTTGCAGCTGACACTCAGCTGTCTCCACAAGTGTCCTGCCAATCTCAAGAAAGAAATGGTGGGGAATATCCTGCTATGTGGGGGCAGCACGATGATGGAGAACTTTGCTGACCGCTTCCACATGGAACTGGCCAGATTGTGCCCCACTGACAACTTTGTCATAGCCGCATCCCCTCAAAGAAGGTCTTCTGTCTGGATTGGTGGGTCTATTCTGGCCTCACTCCATGCTTTCCAGGAGCTCTGGATTTACAGGAGTGAGTATGAAGAATGTGGTCCTCCCTGCATTTTTAAGAAGTGCTTCTGAGGAAGACATTGGGTGCCTTAGAAAGATCAGTGTTGACAAAGGGTACTAGAATAAATTCTAGAGCACCTCCCTTCCACCCATTGCTGTAACTTAAAATAGTTCTGCTGGAATGGTGTTATTTTTGTGATATGGCATCCCAAAAATAGTTTTTTCTTCTGTATTTAATGAAGTTAGACAGCAGACAGGTGACAAACTCCAACAAGAGAATCAAGCTTCCATAGAGGCACATTTGCTCAGAAATTGGGACATTTCTTAAGCTAACTGTATTTCTGCATTAATGGCTTTATTTAACTCCTGGTAACTGCATCTGTTTGCAAGAGCCTCTACAGAACTTAGAAAAGTAAATTCTACATATCTGTAAAGACAGCACCACAATGTATTTCAAGATGACATGCATCTCCAAAAAAGCAGAAGAGCATCCTAGCAGAAATCAAGAGAGAAGAGATACTGGCTGGTGAAAAGCAGCCCAGGTTACGGAGGCGCGGAA
>NW_010192156.1:13374-17633 GCF_000695765.1 Mesitornis unicolor
GCAGGACATTCCCCCTGGAGGCTTAGGGACACCAGGTGCTGCTCTTAGCTCTACTGCTCGTTAGTCAAAGTTCACTCAGGAGGGACTGGGGTAGGGGAAGACAACAGAGTTCAGTTATAAATTGCCACATGAATGATTTAGAAGCCCAGTCTTCCACCTGGGTGGCAGATTTAAAATGATTTTGCCTTGATGGGAGAACAGGAAAACGTGTCGAAGACAAGAGGGTATTCAGCTTTGACCATCACCATCATGCTGGAAAAGCAGAACCACCAATATAGAAACATTGAAGGAACTGCTGTGTTTAGGGACAATCATGAATCCTCGGTAAGCTGGCAGTACCTTTTCTTGGGTTCTTTAAAGAGGGAATCTCTTTCCAGACAGTAGATTAGACTGCTCAAGACCTCAGGATTTCCTGGCATCAGATTTAGGAATGTCAGGAATTAGCAGTGCCAGTGTCATATTGCAGCTGCAGTGCCAGTGCCCTCCATAGTCTGGAGAGGACCACAGACCCCCTCATCACTCCTTTCTGAAGAATGGCTTCTGCATTTCATCTTGGACCTTGGTCTTCATTTTGAAGACCCAGATCCAATAAAACACTCCTACCCTTTGCAGTCTTTCATGTGTTTTGCCATCTCAGGGCTTTACTCTGTGAGAATCGCTCTCCAGAGTAGTCCCAGTACTTGACAACACACTTAAGCCATCCCCACACCACCCAGAACAGGCCATGTAACTCAGCTGGAAATAAGACCACTCCAATGTCTCATGCAACACTGACAACAGATTGTTTTACCACTCCACTCCAGCCATCCCAAGCCAGCACAGGACCTACCATGTAAGCCCATGTGGCCATCCCGGTATGGTGGTCCTTGCATGACAAACACAATGATCAGCAACACTAGACACATGCTAATGCTGTGCAATAAGAACACAGCCCATTGCTGTGTCACTAGATACTTCAAACAGACAAGAAGTGCCTTGTTTGTGCTGGCATTTTTCCACATCATCTAACTGAAACAGCTTGCATTAAACACAGAAGGTGCCAGGCCAAAATTAACTGAGGGAGGTGGGGGCTGCTGCCGCTGAACAGGTTTCCAGCTTTGCATGCAGAGCTTGTCCCCTTCCTCTGCTTCCAGGACTGCTGCTGCTACTTCCCCAGTCAGATCAGAGAAGTAATCTGGGGGAAAATGTAATTCTCAGGTATGAGGTTAGAACAGTTTCCAGCTGAAACAGTTCTGCAATAGCACACTGCATAATCAGGGTACAGCTGGTGATCTGCCAGTGCCATACATCAGCATTAGCCGATTTCTTTAAACTCAGATCATTAGGGCAGCATTACTCAGCAGTGTGTGACACTGACATGCCCCCCCCTACCCCTTCTCCCTGGCTTTTATTCATGTTTTCCTCTACCCAAGATCTCCCTGGTGTGAATGGGCACATTTCAGGGCAGTAACAGCTGTTGGTACTGCAGGGTTCACTGTGATGTAACAAAGCAATTCTGATGAAAATCTGGTATTACTAACAACCAGCTTCAACACAGAAAACACAACTCATTGTTTAGCAACTACAACACTTGGGTATTGGTTCAGACTTAATGGTAAGATCTCTAAACCAGGCTGAACATGTGACCTGTCATCATGGCAGGTACCATCCATGAGTGATGGCAGAGAACACAGCCTGTCCAACATCAGTGGGGTTGCTTCATCCAGAAAGGAGGGAACAGCAGTAGGAAGTGTTGGATTCAACCAGCAGTGTTCAGAGCTACACGCCCTATTACTTCGCAGCCTTACAAACCACCTCTGCAGTGGAACGTGAGTGGCTGTGATGTTGTACAGGTCACAGTCACAGCTGCATCAGGTAGAGGGGCTCTTCACTTGCACAGCCCTAAGAGAAGTGTATCAGAAATGCCAGGACAGCATGGTTTCTCTAAAGATGTAATGAAATTATACCAAAAGATGCAGTTCAGAGTCCACTGGGATTCCTTGTCTTTTAGTTATTGGAGAAGATGCAGTTTCCACTGTAGATTTTTATTGAGTTTTGGCGGAATAAGTAATTCTGGATCTGAAAGGCAAACAGAACAAGAGTCAGAACAGAGGGTAACAGCAATATAGTTTCTTCAGCAGATGTCAACTGCTCAGTTTCCTTTACATCAAAGGACATTGAGAAGTCTCTGACACATAGCATTTCACTTTAGTGATGTATCACCAGCCTGCACAGAATGGCACCCCCAGCAGAACTGCTTACACAAATCAATCACTGGGGCAAATGAAGTCCCCTCTCCATTAGGTGTTACCATTCAGAATGAGGAGGCAACAATCCATGGCAGAAAGTAGAACTCTGTTCATTCACCAATAGCTGTGACACCACACACAGCAGTCAGCTGGCTCTGTTAAGTGTGACTAAGAGGCACAAGGTTTTATCTGCAGCGAGTTCTGGTAAATGGCAATAGGCAGACTGCATCTAGAGGTTTATTAGAGGATTTCTCCAGCCAGTTCCAGGACCAGAAGGGGAAAAGGCTGTAGCGCTAATGGGGAAGAGGGAAGACAGAGCGAAGGTGGGACCAGCCCTTGCTAGGTACCTCAGCCCTAAGTTTGTACTAGCTGTGATGACTTGAGATGACAAAGCACCACGGCAGACTGTAGCCTGGCCTGGCTCTCAAAGCCAGATAGAAAAATTCAGTGGGTAAGATACAAGCAGAATTATCTAATGGATTCCCTAAGAAATTAGGGCTTCCAATTCCCTCACAAAAGACATTACACACAGAGGAAGCCAGGAGCACAATTCAGACAGTAGTTTTAGCACAGGACTTCAAAACCTCATTAAGACGGCTGCTAACTCGCCACAAGACAAGAGGGTACCCCATAAAGAAAAGCAAGAAACTTCTACAACTGAATAAATGCTGTAACTGTTGGCAGGTAGCAGTGCTTGAAGATCCTCAAAGCCCATTGACATCACTCACATTTCACACACCAAATTCAGAGCCTCAACTAACCTTGTACAACAGGAGCCACCATCATCTTCTGCTGATAGGCAGCCATAATGCTATTTGCAGTTGAATTGGGGCCCAGGACCTGTGTGAAGAAGCAATACTTATGTTCCAACCTGCACAAAACAAGGCTGAGAGCAGGGATACCTACAAAGAAAACTCTGCCGTTAGTCTCCAGAAGCGGCTGCCTCCAGGAGACCTCACAGTACAAACTGATCAGGAATATGTGATCAAAGCTCAGTAATGTCTCAAAAACGTTGACACAGAGGCAGAAAGAAAGAACTGCTTGTGGACAGCTTCTCAGGACACATAACTCTTATTCCAAGCACCCACTTCTTCACAGCACTGTGTCATGACTTAGCAGGACTACTCTCATTAAAGTGCCAGCAATATTTAAAGTTCAGTAGTTAGCAAGTTGATTATTGGGGAGTATCTTGTGTTCACCAGGAATGCTCAGAAATTACTTACTAGAAACAAAGACTTTTACTTTGGAAGGGAACTAAAAGCAGTCCTTGTGATTACCTTATTCTCCATTAAGCTGAAGCTTAGAAGTCTGACATATCCCTTATTTTTGCAACATACTCCTTATGATATACAAGTTAAGACTAAAGTCTGGTAGCTTTTTACTTCACACCACCAGATTGGAGAACCACTGTTGAACATAAAACCTATGCTAACACTTCTTTTTTAGTCCTGATGGTTGAAAAGATTATCCGTATATTCTACGAACTGCTTAAGATCTTATGAAAAGAAATCCCCACCAGGACAAGGTAACATAAGCCTTATGAGACCTCATCATGACCTATGTAGCACAAGGGACGCAGCAAGCTATACCTGCTGTACCCATCTAGAGCATACCGACTTCGCAGGTACTACACAGAGTATCCACCTGACCTCTACACAAAGAAAAAACAACAGATTTGGAAAGCCAGAGGAAGGATTCCAGTGTCTTTGCTAGAGAATGCAAAATACTCCTAAAATACTAGGTATTTTATAGCAGGTGTGATGGCTATTGCAGATGAGCACAGACCGGGTTGATGAAGCTCTGCTGCAGCTCCGGAGTCCATATTTCTGGGATGGAGGTCTCCATCAACTGCAAAACCTCTTCTAGGACTTGCTGCAGTGCCCCAGCTTGCTCATCATAACCAAACAGCACGAGCTGCTTCAGAAGGAAGTGTATGTCTCCTGCAGGAGGAAACAGAAGCACAAGCAATAGCAATAAACACAGGGATGCTAAAGACACAGCTGTATTTCACAGAATCACAGAATCACAGAA
>NW_010192157.1:0-6209 GCF_000695765.1 Mesitornis unicolor
GAGGGGGGAAACTGAGGCACCGCGCTGTTCGGGCACTGCCACGCTCTGGCATGGGGGCTGGGGGAGTCGCAGTGCGTGGGTGCCCCCCTGGGTGCTCAGCATCGCTCCCGGTCAGGGTGGGAGCCAGGTGGGACCCCTAGCTGCCTGGGTTCCCCTGGGTGCTGCTCGGCCTGGGCATCCCCCAAGCCTCCCGTGCTGAGGTGCAGGTGCTGGGGTGGCGGGGAGGCCCTGGGGGTGCTGCGCTGGGAGTGCCTGGTTTTAATTAAAACTCCCCCCTGTGATCCTGCTCTGGCTTGGTGCATCCCTGGTGCTGCCAGCTGAATCCAGGGCTGCTTTCAGCCAAACTTGACAGAGGAGTCAGGAGTGCTCCAATCTCCTCCTTCTTGCTTAAAAGCAATGAACCTGACCTAAAAAAAACACAAAACCAAACCAACCAACCAAAGAAAAACAAAAAAAAAAAACCCAAAAAAACCAAAAACCAAAACCAACCAACCAAAAAACCCCACATTGCATAATGCATATATTTTCCTTTCCCAAAGAGGGGAGAGGCCTGGGACAGCCCAGCTTTCAGACAGCCCCGGGAGCTGCAGATCGTGGCCCTGCGCCGGGGGAAAGCGCTGCCCAAGCGAGGGGTCCCCTGGCCCTGGGGTACGGGCAGGCTGTGTCTCTGGCTCTGTCCTGGGTCAGTGCAGTCAGCCCCAGGGGCTCCCTCTCCACTGAAAGGGGGAAACTGAGGCATGCAGTGGCCCCACTTACCCTGGGAGGTGGCACTCTCCTAGGACGGCTTCCATCTCTGTCCCACAGTGGGATTGGTGTCCTCACGTGGGGTTTGGCAGCAGGGGTAGGAGGTTTGGGGTCCTGGCAGAGCCTGGTTGTGGGGCTCAAGGTTTGGCTCAGCACCTGATCCACTCCAGCCCAAAGTCTGGCCGTGCCGGGCTGTTCCCCGGGTGCAAGGGGCTCCCCCGGGGCCAGGTGAACTCAGCCTCCCACAGGGACTGAGCAACCTTTGGAAGCTTTTTTCTTCCTTAAGTTGATTATTCTGTTCCTCTTCCAAATTGGAAACAGAAACTGAAATTTCCCATGAAACAAATTCTGCCACCGCCTTCTCCCTGGGGAAAGGAAAAGAAAACAAAAATTTCAATTAAAACCATTAGAAGCCTCTGAAATTAAAGCTGCGGTGAAGCGAAGCTGCTTGTGCTTAGCCTGTCAGTTTGGGCTGTGTGTGGCCGGTGGTGCTGGCTACAGGGTGGCATTTGGAAGGGCCACAGGGAAAGGTGTGCTGTGGGTGCAGTGGTGGCCGTGTCCCCAGCAACCCCTCTTGCTTCAAGCCACTCTTTGCCTTCCATTTCAGCTTCCAGCAGTGGCTCGTGAAAAGAGCATTTTGTGTGCACCAGGAGCATCCCAGCACAGCCTGGTGCTCCCTGAGATCTCTGCTGTCTCCCCAAGGGACCTCTATCCTGCTTGGGGGTGGCTTCTATGGGACTCCCCTCCTCTGGGGTAAAGGGATGCTGGGGATGGAGGGAGCATGACAGGGTGCTGCTTTCTGGGGAGATGAAGTCAGGGAAGGGGAAGGTGCCCTGGTGTAACACGAGGAGCAGAAGGAATTTGTTGGGGCTGGGGGAGAGGGGGAAGCCTCTCCTGAAGCAATAAAGGGAGCCCGGTGACTTTGCCAATGTTATTCTGAGCTGGGAAAATATTATTGCAGTGTTTTCCGTGGCTGGGCACAGCCACATGGGAGGACTGGTGATGCTGGGAGGGCATGAGGAGGAGGGTGCCCTTGGGGGGATGGGGTTGGAGGGGCCCCTGGTGCCAGCCCTTGAGTGGCTTGGTGGGGATGGGAGCTGTGTGCGATGGGATGGAGGCGGCTGTCACCCCCCGGGGAGGGACCCTCTCCTCCTTGCAGGAACCAAAGAAGCATTTCCCACCAGGATGGGCAAAATGTCACCTCCTCACTGGAAATGACAAATGTCCCCTCAGCAAGAGCAGGGCTTGGTACCGCGGTGTCCGGGGCTGCTGGCATCTGGGGTTGTCCCAGCACCACTTCCTCTGGCCTGGGGACATGTGTGGGGGATGCTGGGGCTGGGGGCTTCCCTGGCGTCAGCAGTGGTGCTGGCAGCCTGCCCCGGCCGAGGGTGTCTGGGGACACAGCTGTGCTCATCAATGGGGCTTTGTCCTCCTCCTCCTCTGCCTGGTGGTGTCAGTGGCCCCGGGGTCGGGGCAGTCGCTGGGAGGGGGTTTCAGAGCCTGATGAAGCTGAGCTGCTCCCTGTCACCCTCTCCCTCTGTGACAGCTGGATGGTGCCACCATGCCAGGGTTTTTGGCCTGCTGACCCCAAAAGTAATTTCCCACTGGAAGCCAGTCGTCCCACCGTGCCGCGGCGGGGAGGAAGCCTCCCCGACAGCAGGGTATGATGGCGGTGGTGGCTGCAGCGGGCTTTGTGTGCCGGTTTCCCCATGGCACTGGCCAGGTGCCTGCTATTGTGTCCCCGTCTGGCACCTCGTGGGGACAGGACTCGCTTTCTGCCCACTCCGTGTCTGCTCTCACCACTTTCCCTGGCTCCTTGTGAGCCCAGCCCAGGGCTGTTGGCTGGCATGGCCTTCACCAGGCTCTCGTGTACCCCAGCTCGCTCCACGGTGGTTCATGGATGGAGATGGATGCTGCTGCTCACAGTGTCTGGGAGCCGCTCTTGTGCTGGCCCTGGGATGGCTCCATGACTCCCAGAACAGCAGGGGGGACTCTCCTGCCTCCAGTCACCCTCTGAAAAAGCCAGGACCCCTTGGTACCACCAGCCAAGTGGGGGTCTAAGCCTCCTTTCACATTTCCCAAGTGGGTATGAAGGGCATCTGGAGGCTGGGAGCCCACAGGGTACTTGTGGTTGTGTTGCCCTTCTCCATCTTTCCTTGCCATGATGCCCCTTTGCTGCAGCACCCTCTGAGGGGTGGCTCCCAGGGGTGTGAGAGGGTACATAGCTGTGGGACGTTGTCCATCGCTTTTCCCTCCTGTCCTTGCATTGGGTGACAGCTCAGGGCCCCAGGGCTGTGCTGTCTGGCTGGGAGGGCTGGGAGCTGAGTGGGCTGGAGAC
The DNA here is from genome assembly GCF_000695765.1 of Mesitornis unicolor. Classification (NCBI taxonomy): domain Eukaryota; kingdom Metazoa; phylum Chordata; class Aves; order Mesitornithiformes; family Mesitornithidae; genus Mesitornis; species Mesitornis unicolor. The sequence goes on from NW_010192157.1 coordinate 3,083, forward strand.
CCTAGTGTGCACAGCAAATGGAGGGATGTGGTGGAGCTGATGGGGAACAGGGCATCCTCCAGCCCATGGCTGGGAGGAGACATTTGAGGTGAGCAGTGCTTACAGAGCCCTGCGGGTCTTCAGGGCTGGGGATGGCTTCTCCTGATGCTTCCCTCTCTCCCTGGCAGAGCTCCTGGGCACCAACCGTTCTATCCTCTTCTTTGGCCGCCGAGGCTTCCTGGGCTTCCACTCCCTCTACCTGGATGAGTACCGCGACCGGCTCTTCATTGGGGGGAAGGATGTGCTCTACTCCCTGCTCCTGGATGGGGGCAAAGCAGATGCCAAGGAGGTGAGCTGGGTCCTGCTGAGCACCTTGGGGTCTCCGTCCCTCCCCTGGCACCCCCTGCACCCGTTGCCCCTCCGAGCAGGTGGTGCCCAGCTGAGCCAGGCACCCTGAAGCAAGACCTGCCCTGGGGATGGCGAAATATAGAGCTGCATGCCTGCAGAGACAAGGTGCTGAAAGCATCCATCGCTGCAACAAGCTGTGCCAGGGCTCAGCTGGCAAAGCCCCCAGACCTCTCCTGGCTCCTCCGTGAAGGTGACAGAGCAGAGTGACGGCGCTGAATGGTGGCTCCCCTCCTCCTTCGCCCTCTCCACTTTGACTTCTTGTTTTTCAAGCGTGGCTCTGGGCTGTTTCTAGCCAAAGAAAGTGGAGAAGGAAATTAAATGTCCCTCGGTGTGCTGGGTCACTGCGGTGGGGTCAAGGCCTTGTGTACCCAAGCTGCCCTTGGTGCGGGAGCTGTTGAAGGCTGTGGGGGCACTTGGGCTCCATCACTCCCTGCTGTCCCCCAGCTCCCTTTCCCCACGTCACCTGCAGGCCCATCCCCTTCCAGGCCGGCTCCGGCCATCCCCAGCGTGACTGCCCAAACCGAGCCTGGCTGCGGGCTGTGCCCACCTGGGGTGCATTGCTCAGGAGGGAGGGTCCTTCCCTAGGTGCAGGGTGGGCTCTGGGGAGATGTTGGTCCCTCTCTCAGGCCCTGTCTCCATCCTTATGCCAATGGCAGCCTGGGGACATGTGTCTGCAAGGCTGGGTCCCTGCTGTCCTCCCTCCCAGCTCCAACAGGTCCTTTGTGTTTCAGATCTACTGGCCACCCCTCCCTGGGCAGACAGAGGAGTGTTTTCGGAAGGGGAAGGACCCAGGGGTGAGTCTGGCCTATGCATGCTCTGCCCTCAGCTGAGGGGTCCCCTTGTGCCCTGGGTGCCATTGTCCCCCCAGGGCTGTGCCACATCATCCCATTGGGGACAGCCCCAGGGGTTCACAGGCCAGGGCAGAGCAAGGGACCATCCCGGTGCACAGGAGGGAAACTGAGGCAGGGAGTTGGTGACCAAGCCTGGCCACATGAAACCCTTGCACTGGGCTCTGGAAATCCCATCTCCTGATCAGCCCTGTGGCCACAGAGCAATGGCCAGCGTGCCCCAGACGTGGCTGCAGGGAGTGGACAGGGAGAGCTGGGCTTGGACACTTGAGCTCGACACCGAAAGCCTTGTGTTGTGCCCTGTGGTCTGATCCATCCTGGCTGCCCCTGACAGTGGGAAATCTGGAACTTGCTCAAGTTCAGTGACCTCGCTCCCCAAACCTTACTCTTTTTTACATCCCTCTACCCTGATATAAAGCAGGACTATGGCAGGGAGAAAGTCTCCGCAGCTTCCCCGGCCCAGACGAATTGCACCCTGGGGTCCGCGTTCCCCTCTGCATGTTTATTTTCCAAGCTCTCACTGACAGATCCAAGTCGGGGCAGGCTCGATTTTTTTATTTTTCTTGAACTTTTTTTTTTTTAAACTTGCTATTTTAGAGGCTCTTTGCAAAGGGAAAATAAACAGCGGGGAGGCTGGGAACCCCCAGGGCGGCACAGTGGCCATGTTCCCAGCAGCCGAGGGGCCTCACGTCCTGCTGAGGGGGACGATGGGGGACAGCAGAGCTGGTGCTGCCGAGCTAATGGTGGTGGTGGCTGAGCAGGATAAGGATGGGAGCTCTTTTCCAGTGGGAACTGCCAGGAGAGACCGCGCAGGGTCAGAGGTGCAGGGCTCCAGCCCCGGGGGTGTCAGTGCTACTGATCCCCAGTAGCAGGGGACAATCCCAGACAGTAGCAATCCTGGATGCAGCCAAGGATGCCTGTGGGTATCCATCTCCGTCTCCCACGTTTCCTCCTTTTGTTTCATCCCCGGTGCAAGCAGGAACACAACATGGAAGGACGTCCCTGCAACTGGTCATGTACTGGGTGCCAGGAAGAGGAGGGTCCCCGGGGGCTTGGAGCTGAGTGGGTGACCTTGCTCCCCTGGCCAGCCTGGGCTGTGCGATGGGGTGGCCACAGGGGTGCCCATGGGCAGAAGATGGCCAGGTGCTGGCTGGATCACGTGTGGCTCCCCTGGGGTTGCTCTTGGTGGTAGGAGGACCAGTAAAAAGCCCCATCCTTTTGCCATGGGCTGAGGTCCACCCAGACCAAGTCCATATAAGTCCCATGGGGTGGGTGCAAGCTGCCATAGCCACCCCTGGCACTGGGGTGAAGGCAGAGAGCAGGGGAGCCAGGGCTGCGGCTTGACCATTGTTGTGGCAGGGACCCGGGGGTGGGCAAAGCACCGAGCCCCCACGACCCTTCCTCTCCCCTGCTGTCCCCCCAGACCGACTGTGCCAACTACATCCGCGTGCTGCACCCCTACAACCGGACACATTTGCTGGCCTGTGGGACAGGCGCCTTCCACCCTGTCTGCACCTTCGTCTATGTGGGACACCGCGGCGAGGTATGGCAGCAACGCAGCGGGGTGCCCACACCTGAGCATCCCTGGCGGGACACCCCTGGGAAGTGATGGGGAAGTGGATGCTTGCAGCGAGGCGCCTGCGAGCTGAGCAGGCACCAGCACCAGCCCCTGCGTGCCTAAGCATGGCCCCGCTGCCCGGGCAGGGCGGGGGGCTCACCTGCCTGCTCCCCCTCCCAGCACGCCTTCAGCCTGGACCTTGCCAGCGTGGACACCGGCCGGGGCAGGTGCCCGCATGAGCCCAGCCGTGCTTTCGCCAGCACCGTCATTGGTGGGTCACCTCCCTCGGGACCTGAGAGCCGCTGGGGAGCCGAGACGGCGGGGGGGGGCCCGG
>NW_010192157.1:6240-9932 GCF_000695765.1 Mesitornis unicolor
GCCAGTCCGGGCTGGCTCTCAGCCCCGTGTTGGGGTGTTTTTGCCAGGAGGGGAGCTCTACACTGGCCTCACTGCGGATTTCCTGGGCCGCGATCCCGGTATCTTCCGCAGCATGGGGACCCGCTCTGCCCTGCGCACCGAGGTGGATCAGCGCTTATTGAATGGTGAGGGCTCCTCTCTGCTCCTCCATCCTCCCCGGCCAGGCCAATTCTGGGGACCATGAGCCTTGTGGTGGCCCAGGGCACCCACTGGCCATGGCACAGTGTCCTCTGTACTGAGGAAAGGCACCAGGGCAGGGTGGTGTGAGGGTCCTCCTGGCCGTCATCTAGCCCCGGTGTGGTGTGGGTGTTCAGAGGCAGTGGCTGTGCCCTCTTCCCTCACCTGATGCAGCCGGCTCTTGCTTGTAGATCCCAAATTCGTGGCAGCCCACTTGATCCCAGACAACAATGACCAAGATAACGACAAAGCCTATTTCTTCTTCACGGAGAAGGTGGTGGAGATGGACAGCAAGGAGCACGCCATCGTCAGCCGAGTGGCGCGGGTCTGCGTGGTGAGATGCTGGTGGGGATTGCAGGGACAGGGATACCCCAAATCACAGCAGTGGTCCTGATTCTCCCTGTCCCTGCAGAATGATGCTGGAGGCCAGAGGGTGCTGGTCAACAAGTGGAGCACCTTCAATAAAGCCCGACTGGTGTGCTCCGTCCCTGGCCCTGGTGGCATTGACACCCACTTTGATGAGCTGGGTAAGGGTTGCATGGAGCTGGGGACCTCACCAGGGCTTGGTTGGTGGCTTCGGGAAGCTCCTGGTCTTCCAAGAGAAACCCCACGGCTTGGCTGTCTCATCCCCAGAGGATGTCTTCTTGCTGAGGACGAAGGATGGAAAGAGCCCGGAGATCTACGCCCTCTTCAGCACCGTCAGGTGAGTGGTCCAGCCCCAGCCTCTGGGGACACCCAGCTCAGCCACCCATGGCCTGCCCCAGCGCCATCACCGTGTGGCTGCTGGCTGCTCCCCAGCCTCCGCCAGCTCTGCCCCGGTCTCTACAGAGACGTTGGCACTCCCACGCTTCCCACCAATGCTGCCAGCACTGAGTGTGGCCCTGCTCGCCCATTCACCGTCTCCTTTCAGCCATGTCTTCCAGGGCTTCGCCATCTGCGTGTATCACATGGCCGACATCCGGGAAGTCTTCAATGGGCCCTTTGCCCACCGGGACAGCCCCCACCACCAGTGGAGTGCCTACGAGGGCAGGGTGCCCTACCCACGGCCGGGTGTGGTAAGCAACTCCGGGTCCCTTCTGCTCCTCTCGTTGCTCTTCCAGGGGATGGGATGGGGCTGATGCTCCATTTTCTCACCTGCTGGGATCCACCTGGGTCAGCTGAGGATCAAGGTCTGGCAAAGGGGTGGAGAAGATGGATCCCAAACTGGAAGGCAGGAAGGGACCCAAACTAATTCTGTGGGGTGATAGAGGTGGAAGGATGGATGGGTGCTGTGGTGGCCGGGCTGAGCTGGTCCCCTCTCATCCCCGCAGTGTCCCAGCAAGACCACCAACCAGCCCCGGCGGCAGTACGGCTCCACCAAGGACTTCCCCGATGAGGTGCTGCACTTTGCCCGCGCTCACCCCCTCATGTACAAGCCCGTGTATCCCCGGCACCGCCGGCCCCTCCTGGTGAAGACTGACCTGCCCCACCGCCTGCGCCAGATCGTGGTGGACCGGGTGGAGGCTGAGGACGGGCAGCACAACGTCCTCTTCCTCGGGACGGGTGAGCGGCAGGAGCAGCGTGCAGGAAGCAGCCCCGGTGCCGGGGTAACCAGTGGGCATGCAGCTGGAGTGCGCCATGGCAGGGTGCTCACACCTCCACCCCCCTGCTCTTTCTCCCCACAGACGCTGGCTCAGTGCTGAAGGTGGTGGTCCTGCAGAAGACAAGCTCAGCTGCGGCCGAGGAAGTCATCCTGGAAGAGCTGCAGGTTTTTAAGGTGCCGTTTGCAGAGTGTGGTCAGGTTGGGCACTGGGAGGGCAGAGGGGGTCTGGGGGTGTTTTCACCCTCCCCAAAAGCTTTCCTGGTGCCCTCCAAAGCTCTGGCAGTTCCAAATGAGCCGGGCTCTCCACGGTGAGGTTTTTGCCAACCTCGTGCTGGCTCTCCCCCCCTGCAGGCGCCCGTGCCCATCACCCAGATGGAGATCTCCGTCAAACGCGTGAGTATGGACACGGCTCGGCTGCGGGATGGGGGATGAGGCAGGTGACCAGGAGGGTCTGAGCTGTTGTCACCAGCCTCTCAAAGCCCGCATGGTTCTGGCCTCCTGGGGGTCCTGGCTGGGGACCCTGGGGGCTGTGCCCGTGAGGGCTGCCAGCTTCACCATCTTGGTGTTGTTCACTCAGCAAATGCTCTACGTGGGCTCCAGCCTGGGAGTGGCCCAGGTTCGGCTGCACCGGTGTGAGACTTACGGCACGACCTGCACCGAGTGCTGCCTGGCCAGGGATCCCTACTGCACCTGGGATGGCGCTGCCTGCATCCGCTACCAGCCCTCTGGCAAGCGCCGCTACCGCCGCCAGGACGTCCACCACGGCAACCCCGTCCACCAGTGTCTGGACCAGAACCTGACTGGTGAGAGACTGGGGGGTGCTCACGGGGCTGGGGAGGTCTCGTCCAGGTGCCCCAAGATGTCCCAGCATCCACAGCCCTTAGTATGCAGAGGGGCTTGTGGCCATCCCAGGTGGGCTGGAGGACCCTGGTCTCTGTGTCCTATAGGTCAAGGGTGCCCCAAGAGAAGGTGGGTGCTGCTGGGGCTGGGCTCTGTCCTTAGAGAGGGCGAGAAGGGGGCTGAAGCCATCCGGGCACGTGGAAGCCTGGCTCTGCCCTCCCTGTGAGCCCATGTCTGTCTTTGCCACAGTGGACGATTTTGAGAGCGTTGAGGAGAAGGTGCTTTACGGGGCGGAGGACAACAGCACCTTCCTGGACTGCACGCCCCGCTCCCCGCAGGCCAGCGTGCAGTGGTTCGTGCAGAGGCCCCCCAGTGAGCAGCGAGATGAGGTGAGGCTCCCCTCATGCCCACTTTGCTCCCCTTGTGACATGGGAACATGGGGCCGAACCCAGACCCCCCACAACCTTGTGGTGACTGACAGGTGAAGACAGACGAGCGGATCCCGCATCTTCCGCAAGCTGCACCGCCACGACGCTGGCGTCTACTACTGCAAGACGCTGGAGCACGGCTTCACCCAGACAGTGGCCAAGACGGCCCTGGAGGTGATCACCAGCGAGCAGCTGGCACACACCTTCCCCCGGCACTGGTGGGATGAGCCCCCCCGTCCACTTTGCCCTGAGCCCCGGTTAGGGTCACAGCCTCCCAAAACCTGGTTCAAGGACATCATGCACCTCATCAGCTCACAAAACCTGCGGCGGGTGGAGGAGTACTGCACCCGTCTCTGGTGCAGCAGCCGCCCCCACCACCGCAAGAGCAAGCTGGCCCAGACCAAGCATGCCCTGGCCGGCATGGACATGGGCAAGAAGAGACGGGAGGCCAAGCCCTATGGCGAGCGGAACCGCGTTCCCCGGCAAGTGGCGGCCACTTAGAGAGGGCAGGGTAATGACTGTGGGGCGGCTGTGGGCGAGGACCAGCTCCCCATGCTGCTGGTGGCCCCGGGGGCCTCCTGCCCTGGTGAGTGGCTTGCAGCAGCATCAGCCCAGTCGCTGCTGCA
>NW_010192157.1:10018-11493 GCF_000695765.1 Mesitornis unicolor
TCAGCCTGGTGCCACCGCTGTGCCATCACCCCAGGGAGCTCACTGGATGGCTTTCTCCACAAATAAAGGGGGCGAGTGGGAGCAGCTGATGGCTCCAGGCCCTTTCCATGCCAGCATGAGCCTGGGAAAGATGATGCCTGCTCTCATACTGAAGGGGGGAAAACTCAAGTATCACCCCAAAAAGCCATGCTGTGCTGCCCAGGAGGTATCCTAGGAGACAGGGCTTCCCCAGGTCACCAGGACACACGTGGGTGCAGCTGCCCCTGTCTCCTCCCGGCCACAAATTATTTTAGGGCTGGGCAGAGTTGGGGAGGAAAGCAAACGGCTGCGGGCAGGTTAGACCCGTTCCTGGGTAAACATGGGAGAGGCACCGATGCCATCATTGATGCCACCACCACTGCCAGTGTGCCTAAGCAGGAGTGGGAACGTGCAGAAGGTGGCCCCAGCACAATCTGGGGGGACTGCACCCCAGCCCAGCTGTTTCTGGTCGTTGGTGGCCCTGTGGGGCTGGGTGTGACAAGGCTGGTTTTGGGGGGGACTTGGTGATGGCTGGGGGAGCTAAACCAGCCCCCAGGGCCTCCCCCAAATGCAGGAGTTATGGGGGGTGTGTGGACAGCCCCAGGAGGATGCCAGTGCAGTCCCAGGCTGCCGACAAGGTGCTCGCTTGCTTTCCTCGCCCACCATGAGCTCACCCCCCTCCCCCAGCCTGGGGTGATAAGGATCTCCCCCTTCCTGAGGCAGGGCAACCCCACACAATGGTGTGAACCACGGCCCTGCTGGGATGGGCATTGTTCAGAGGCAGTGGAACGGGAAAGAAAAAGAATAATAATAACCATTAAAGCCCCTAAATAGCTGTGCAGAGCCAGGTGGTGACTTCATCACTCCTCCCTCTGTGTATGTGTGTTTGTGCTGTACGAGCAGAGCACCATGGCTTGCAGCGGTGCCTTTGATGGGAGCAAAGTCTGGCAGTGCTGCCCTGTCCCACGGTGCACCCATGGGGATGAGCCGAGGCTCCCAACCCTCTTCCCCAGCTGTGTGTCCCACCTCTCCTTAAAACTCAGGGCGGGGGAGCTGTGGTGGGGCTGGCGGGCTGGGGCACGTCCTGCAAGGAGGGGAGTGGAGCTGGTAGCACCAATTTATGGGCCAGACTGGAGCCAAGCATGTGGATTTGGTTAATCACAGGCCCGGGGGACACAGGAGAACGATAAGCAACAAGTAGAGACAAGGAGGGACATGGGTGTAAAGCCAGAAATAAGAGATTAAGAAATAAGTCTGACTCCTCAGGGTCTGGATTTCATAGCTCTGAAGTGCCTGCAATGAGCCACACCACTGAAACACCTGGGCCCCATTGCCTCCAAGTGACTCCCTGTGCTCGGCAGTGCTCTGCTGGGCTGCCCATCCTGGGTCCTGGGGCCTCTGCTCCCTGCGGGACACAGTGCTGGGGTGAGCTGCAGCAGAGGCTGGAGATGATACTG
>NW_010192157.1:11559-11766 GCF_000695765.1 Mesitornis unicolor
ATCTCCGGGTAAACCTCGGCAGTGGCAGAGCCTGGCCCTCCTGGCTGGGTTTGCATCAGTAAGGCTGGAGGGCTTTTGCCAGGGGCTCTGCACAGCATGCACTCCGGCCTTGTCTCTCCTGATACCCAGCGAGCAGAGGCAACCTGGGTCCCTAGAAACGTCCAGAACATGCCCTGACCCAGCCCGGGCAGTGGAAGGGGTAACGGT
>NW_010192158.1:0-6308 GCF_000695765.1 Mesitornis unicolor
TAAACCGACATTTTGCTTGCATCAAGCTGCAAGTCTCTCAATCGCCGCATCCAGCTATTTCAGAAGACAATTTGTAACTACTGCCAGAAATATCAGCCAATGAAAAGATCTATACTTTTCCCTGGTGAAATAACTGGCAAAGCTTGTATTAGCTACAACAGTGCAGAACTAAGGTATAAGGGCTGATCTGGGAAACTCCTGGTCTCTTGTTCCATCCAGCTTCTTCCTGGCACCCAGCAGTGCCAGGAACTGTATTGCAACTGACATATTTCCAAGCAGCAAAAATTCATCTTTTTTTCAGTCCCAGAAGATGAAATTTCATTCCTCTGGCAGCTTTAGAAAGAGGAAAGTTTTAAAAATGCATTTAGTTCCAGGAGTGAAGAAGGTGGGAATTACTTTTTTTTTAATTGTAATGTATTGGAATTTCCTGTAACAGAGATCAAGAGACTACATTTCTTTTAGGAAACGGAACTGCAGTTCTAGAATGATACATGTTTGTTTTAAGTCTTCTCTCCTTGGCATATGTCTTCAGTTACCGCATTTTAAGATCTTTGTTGGCTTCTACTGCTTCATTACATGTTAACCCCTCAAAGCTGCTTGAGTCAAACACCAAGCACACAGACTCTGAGCACTGGGACACCATCAGCACTGTTATGTGACACCACAGAAGAAAAAAAGCTCTTCCTCCACCAAAGTGACAAATGCCAGAAGTGATTTGCTGGGGTAGACGGACTTTGCCAGGAAATGGTGATGCAGGTATGATCACCTCCAGGTGCCAGGCTACTCCATCAGAGAGTGGGGTTGTGCTGGAGGAAAACATGGAGTGGATAGAAGATATCACTGTGAGCCACCAAAACCCACCTTCATCTACCAGAATGGGGGGAAGCACCAAGGATAACCTTAGTTTTCTGCATAAGTGTCATTGCCTTTTGCTGTAGGACAGGAAAGACGTTAGAGGAGCAGATGATACTTCCCAGTCAAAGAGAGTTTCCTGTAGCTAGAGGAGGCTTTCAGAGAAAACTGCAAATTATTTCTTCAGGAACAGACATGTTCTGTTTCAGAGCCAAAGAAGAAAAATGGGTGATACTCTCTGCAAGCCAGCACAAAGTTAGTCTTTGCCCTTCAAACCCCAGTGATCCCATGCACTTCAAAACGCAGCAGGGCCAAGGCACTGCTCACGCTGCTCCGTTGGTGGCATGCTGCACACAAGGTGGCAAATGTTCAAATTCAGCTTCTTAGGAGCCAGATCCACATATTAACTGGCACTGGAGTGGCACTGGGGCTGTCAGCAGCCCCAGCTACAAATTCAAAGGATATAATTGTATTGTAAATGCTGTGTGTGTGTGGGTGATGGATAAGTACGTCTCCATGGTCTGACTGCTAGGATATATGGGGCAAGCCATCCTCTAATTCATCACCATGAGGGTCTCTTGCACTAAACAACCTCTCTTAAATCAAAGGATTCAATCCTTCTGAAGGTGGGAGTTGAGAGGGGAAAGCTGGAAAAAAACAAAGTAAGACGATAAAAAAATCAATAGTGCTTCTCTGTAAAATAGATTGAGATTTGCGGAATGCACTTCCACTTGACGTCAGAGGTGCCAATTCGGCAAATTCATTTAAGGCGAAATTGGGAACTTATCTTGTGGTCTGGTTTGCTGGAGTGTAGCATGGTCCACTCATAGGGGCTTTGGTCATTACTGTATGTAAAGCACTTTGAAGTATCGTACTGTGAATGTCACGAACAGCAGCTCCAGCTGTTGTCCTTGTTTCATGGTGGTGAGCACACCATGCTGCATCCTCCTTTGTGCAAATCAATGATGGCAGTGCTGAGACATTGAAACACAACAGTGCTCCTGCTGACCTTTGTTTTGCTTCTCTCCACACCCAAAGGGCAACATTGGCTGATGTCCTGTAATTCGTCCCCTTGGAAGAAGTTGGATGGTGACCACGTTGGATCTTGTGTCCAGGAGGAGCTCCCAGTGGACCAGTCTTCTGTGCTCTTGGAAGCATCTGTAAGCCCTGACCTGCTGTGTAATTACCAGAGAGGGTTGCAGAACTGCAGCCTGAACCATTAGGGGCTTTCTACTATTAACCCTCAATAATGCCCTTGTCTTCCAGAGAAGAGATGTATATGAGTAGACATGGAGCACCATCAATCCTACAACATATTTAGGATCTCTACAATTCATGTCTTTTAAAGCAAAGCCATTGATGGGCTCAGGTTGTATATGGTCAAATCTGAGCTTCTATTGCCCTGCACAAGGCAAAGTGTATGTGAAAAGTTACCAAATTGCTGTGATGCCATTTAAGACAGGGAAATTATTTGCAATATATAATTTTGTTTACAACAAATTAAACAAACAAAAAAAATATCACTGTGTAACTTCTACCACATCAGTTAAGCCATTTTCCATCATGGATATTTAAAGTTAAGGCTCTAGAAATCCATCTAAAAGTAAATTACTAGTTTAACCCTTTCCCTTCAAGTGAAAAATTCCACCCTCCTTTAATCCTCCCTCTAGTGCACAAGTCATATTGCTTATTGAACCACACACATTTTGCGTTCAGGTTTGTAGCTTCAACCTTTTTTGATGAGACTGGATCTTCTGCAGTAAAACATTAGTGGTGTATGTCCACAGTGAACCTCTAATCCTTATGTCTGTTTCCATAGCCTCTGTAGTAGAGATTATTCTGCTAGTTCATTAAATATGATGAAATTTTGAGTTCCAGTTTTGCTTTCTTTATACATGACAAAAAATGTTATTATTTGGTAGGTTGAAAGGGAAAACTAAATTTCCTTGTTCTTTGAATGTATCTGTCAGCTGCCACAAGAAGATAAGTACCAGGATTAGCTCTTTTACCATCTAAACACTAAGAAGAGCACCATTACACCAAAGGTCCTGCACTATCCACAATGGTGTAGATATTTTTGGCTTTTATGGGCAGCTCTTTTTCCATTTCAGTGGGGAAAAGCAAAAAATACTGCCACCTTCAAGGTGACTCTATCCATGCCCCAATCCTATGGCATAGTGTAGGTTCTCAGGGGAAAAAAAATCCTCTTTTTTTTTTTTCTTCTAGGAGCATAAAGAGTTATTAAATTTTCTCCTTGTGACCATGCTGGGAAGATGCTGATGTATTTTCATTCTTATCAGAAGAAGACAGAAGAATTTGCAGTCTCCGCAGCTGCACTTTCCTGGAAGGTTTTCAAATACTGAGCATCTTTGCAAGAAACCCCAGAAATTGTGATCATTGTTGTGAAAATGTGACTAAAAGATTAACAAAGGTACAGGATTGACTTTTGATTCATGCATGGTCTTTGATGGCTATGGATGGAGAGGATCTGCGTTGTTTAATGTCTCGGGTTCTGTCTACATTAAAGAAAAAAGAGACTTGGTGCTGGCCTCAGATTTTCTACACTGCTTAAATGAGTAGAGGTCTCAAAAAGCAGAAAACCTCTCCCTAGCCATGGACTACTGCCCCACTGAGTACTGTGCACAGAAGAGAAGTGACGAGAATGCAGACCCCAGGTCTCCAGCACAAAGTTCTCTCTGTGACTTGATGGGTACCATAGGGTTGACATTTTTTTTAAGATCTTGGAGTAAGATTGATGATTCTGATACCCAGTGGGTATCTCCTAGAAATCTTCCTTCTTCGGCTCCAGGGCTTTTACCTACAGGGATGGAGGAGTCAGTAGGTAACCAAGAGAGAGAGCTTAAATCTGCTGTTGGTATGCTGGAACCATGTGAAAAGTCTTCCATAGCCTTGAAAATAAACAACAAAAAAAACCCCAAACCTCTTCTTCAGGATATTTGCTGCAGAGATGTTAGGTATTTAACCATCTGCAAATGGCTTTGTATGTAAATGTCATCAAGGCTGTAAAGGGAAGCCTTGGGGCAAATGGCCACCTTCAACAGGTAAAATCTCTGTTGTGTCTACAAGAGTTAACTTTGGCTTATGTATCTTTGTCCTTTCATCGTTTAGAGTGATTCTCAATTTTACCTCCTGAAACTGAATATTCACTTTAGCCTAGATTTGCAAAGCTATTTGTTAATGCGCACATACAGCACTTTTTTCTTCAGGGTTTTAAAGAAAAACTCATCTCAATGTAAAATTCACAGGATCAAATTGAAATTTATTCTGAGAAATTAACATTCATTACTGATTTTCAGTCTCAATGACTTCCATGACAGATTGTAATTACACTTTTTGTGCATCAGCTGCATGCATGGTATGGAAAAAAGATGTAAAATAATGCTGTTTCTCTCAGCTACAGAAAGGACCTTTGTACTGTCCTTCCCTGCAAATCCTCCACACTGAAAGGAAAAAGTGATTCATTTCAATCACTCTGCCAGTATGAGGTAACACATTAATAGCATGAAGATATTTGTCTTACCCAAAGTTTTCTTTGATTTTTACTCGCAGTTGTCTGCTAGGTGTCTACATAGCATTTCCTTTTCCCTGCAGCAGTTTTCACTGTCATAAAAATCTTGCTTCTGTTAAATAGCAACATTAAAATATTGCAGTGCTGACCTTAATGGTATACAACATTCAGCTAAGGAGCTCGTGTCTCTAAAACAAGAGCAAAACACACAGTAAAAAAAAAAAGTCTATCTAAGGAGAATTAAAGCCTCAGAAGAAAACTGACAACCATGATGTAATTTAAACATTTTTTGTATCTCCATAAGGTCTTATCCAGGCAGGTGGGCATGCAGCAGGTGGGATGATTGCGAGAGCCCAGTGTGGTATGTAGGACTGGAGTGGACAGGAATTTGACACCCAGAGAAGATTCCATCACTGATTGCAGAGATGAGCGCAAAGCATTACCGAATCAGGAAACGCGATGTCTACGCCTCAACAAGAGTTAATTATTCCTTCCAACAAATTAAATCTTAAGAGCTCTCATTTTTATCAAGTGGCAATCAGCATCATAATATGGACAAATTCTGGTCCTTCAGCTTCTGGAGCAAGTGAACAAAAAAAAAAAAACCCAACAGAGCTTGATCCTGGGACAGCTCAGTCACCAATACACTTTCCCATGGATCTACAACAGTTGCGCACATAATTACAAACCCAACCCACAGAAATAAATGGAAAAACGTTCCAAATGGGTTTCCTATTTGCTCCAGAAAGTCTTTCAGAAGATGGCAATGGTGACCAACACTGTTTCCCTTTACTATAGCGCCTTTAGAGAGTAGCCTGTAATTCATGGTGAAAAAACAACACTAATTTTGCTTTACATAAGAAGAGAAAAGCCTTCCTTTGCAGTAATGAACCTCAGATGTCTTGAGCAATGTCTTGAGCTTAAGGGGTTTTTTTTGTTTTTTTTGACAGTGCAATATTGTATATAATAACAATTACCAATGATCTCTATTAGGTTGTCCAGTCTCATTAAGGCCAATGTATTTGGTATCTGCCACTGCCAATTTGCCTCAACAGATGTTTTATTCACTGGATATGATAGATCTGTAAAGCAATCTTTTTTTCATTTAAATAGTTTAATTGAGGAATGCTATCAGATGTTTCAAAATTTAATGTATACAACCATTTGCTTCCCCTGTCTCTTTTCAGAGTTTAGTTTGGAGATGACATTTGATTCTTACAGAAAGAATACAATTACATTTTGGAGCCTGCCTGCCCATATTGCATATGTTTTTAAACATAAAAATAAATTCTTAACATATAATTATCAGGTAATATAAAGGAAAATATTTTACACTTCATTTATGAAGTAATTTTTCAAAAGCGTAAGGGAATTGTATGCTAACATTTTTTGTTTATTACCACACTCCTAATGCTGCACTGTTTTCACAAGTTTAGATTTTAAAAAAAACCCCAGCTCTGATGCTCATATATTAGTATTATAATACCCTATAAAATAATTAGGATGGGGAAACTGCAAAGGTTCGTCAGTTCTGATAAGCCTACACCTGCTCAAGGGCACAGTCAGAAACACAGCTGGTTTTTCTCCACTGACATCTAAGGGCTCAAACTCTTAATCTTCTAAGAAACTCCAGTCCTAGCTCATCAATCTCATAATCTATTTTTTCCACCTTTTCTCCTACTTTGCCCGGAGTACAAGCTTTGCAGATCAACACGGTGCCTTGAAACTTGGCTCTCTTTTGAAAATGGGATGGAAAAGCTTTGTGCCTGTGTTGCTACATAGAGGTAGGACTGGAGTGATACCTCAATAAGGTTCACTATGGCCGTGGACCATTTCTACTTCAAATTGGACCAATACAGTCCATTTGGTCCAATACACTGCAGCAGATACTCTAGGAGTAACTGTCGTGGTTTAGGGCTGGGCCGGC
>NW_010192159.1:0-6580 GCF_000695765.1 Mesitornis unicolor
GCCCCACCGATCCGGCCCGGCCTCCCCTCGCGGAGCAGCCGCGGCCACCTGGCAGGATCGGGCAGGGCAGAGCAAAGCGGGGCCCACCGCCCTTCAGGCAGAGGAGGTAGCCGGGGTCCTTCCTTCGGCCCTGCTGGCACATGGATGGAGCTGCTGGAGCAGGTAGAGACAGTGAGGTGTAAGACATAAATAGATGCCTGCTCTTCACTTGGGATGACGTTTTGCCAATGCATGCATGCACCCAGTATGTATGCTTCTCTTACCCTTAAACTACTTGAGTGTGTAATGAAAGTCACGCATACCACCCCGACACCAGCTCAGCTTGGCACAAAGCAGGTCCCATTGCTGTTCTCCTCACCTGTGCTTACAGCTCAATGTTTTATAAAGGCCATTTTTATTAAGGATCTTGTGGCTGCGTTACAGCCTGATGTTCCTGACTGGTATTTTTCGTTCAGCCTTGGCTCAGATTTCACTGCTGCTGCAGATAAGCAGAACTCAGATTTAATTTGAAAGGGGAAGCAGAAGCCAAATGTGGTTTCTACAGGCAAATTCTGGGATAGCAGGAGCAATTCAGTTTTAGGTTATCCTATTTTTATTAAATCCATGCCTTGGTGGCAACATTAGGATTTACCCATTGAAATGTAGTCATAGCTTCTCCCTCCATTCCCAGTGAGCTGGAGGATATCTAAAGGAAAACAGCATGATTTGAGGCAAGGAATGGAACGTTGTCAAACAGTGAAGGCCTAAAACTGCTACTAAAATTGTACTACAAATACCTTTTACTCTGCAGGATTCACCATTCTTTAGAACACTGTTGAGTATGGATGGTCTCAAACGTGAATGTTAACCCCTATGATCTCTGAAGACGACTAGCTGTTTCCCCTTAGGTAAGTGCAGCAAGGCTGAAATGGTGAAATATTTAACAAAAAAAACGTAAGTAAATAAAATGACTTTTCATGTAGTTACAAATCACTGATATTTAGCTATGATCTGGCATGTGTATTGGTGGCAAAACTCTCGAGTGTCAGAGACACTGGCTATGGCAAGAGAGTGCTTCACACCACCTTTCTTCTCGTCTGCACTTGCATGTGTCTTTTGAAAGATGGTCACTGCTTTCACAGCTCCCTTTACTGCACAAACTGGCTGCGGTTTTATAGATGTGGTGCTGCTCTACAAGAAACTGAGAACATGTAACCCGCCTGACAGGCGGCTGTGATCACATTGTGTCAACAGTGGAACGAAACAAGAAAAATCTAACCTTTTTACATTTTAGTAGATCCATGCAGTTTAAATGGACACATCAATTTTTGGGAGCCTAATCTGAGACACCCAATGTTTGATTTTTTTCCTGGATCAGTGGTATGCATTTCTTGCATACTCTTACATTACTTGGAGTCGAGGGCCTAAGCACTGTTGAAAGCTACACATCCAAAATCCAGCTGAAATATTTATTTTAACACCTTGGCCTTTCTATTATACTTACTCTTTTGCTCTTACAGGAAACTGGTGGACAGAGGAGCTTCTTCTCACCTGTTTGCTTTTCAGAATTTGATCTTAGAGATTAATATAAACCATGTTCTCCTTAGGTTGTCATGAAATACCCAAGAAATAAACACCAGTTTGCCAGTTTTCTGTGCTGTCCAGACCACTGCAGGATAGGCAGGAAGCACCTGGTATGTACTCTTTGTACACGTTGAGGTAGGCTCTCAGTTCCACCTCATTCTAACTCCTGTATAAAAAAAGGGAAACAAGGAAAAATGTTATGCAGTTCTCCACCAGTACAGTAGGTCTTTGCTACCACATAAAATTGCTTTCTAGTAGCTTAACTGTGCATTATAAATAAGCCATCACTTGAAGAGCTGCTTTTCCACGGTAGGAAGTCAGGTCTTTCCTCTTTCTCAAAATACTGCTTTTGAAAACTATAACCATCCTTTACATTGTTTAATTTCAAAACCTTCCATGAAGTGCTATCCCTCTGTTTCTAGCAACTTACAGTCTAAGGAGGAGAAAAGTAAGCAATGAAAAAATAAGCAAGTAGTTCCATTAACCATTCTGTACATTGTCAGGTTGCAGAGACAGTAAGACAACTGGTTAGGTATTAGATACCTGTCTTTCTGTACACATCAGGTCCCACAAAAAGAGTTGGACGATCTTGCTTTACTGAAGTCTGTGGTTAATTGGACTAGAGGTGTTGGTTTTTGTTTGTTTGTTTAAGAGAGGAAGATGTTTCTTCTTCTAATTGTATCCCCAAAACTGCTAACTACTCAAGAAGAAACCACTACCTAATTTTTAATTGAAGCTATAAAAAAAAGAGTCTAGGCTTCATCTTAACAGCTCATGTGGCATGAAGCAAGACTTTCCTTGATTGCCAAATCTGGCCACAAAAACTGAGCTAGCAGCAATGCACATAAGACCTCAACCCGCACAAATATACTCATTTATGAATGATACAACTTTTTATTTTGCAGCTTCATGAACTCTTGGTAGGTATGGACAAAAGGATTACTCAAAAATATTTTGTCACATGCAGGAATACAATGCCCAAGGAAACACACAAAAGTAAGGTTTCCAAAACTGCTGCTATATTCCCCAGGTACACAGCAAACACTGAGATAATTGTAAGTTTTCATCTTGGATGAACTGAATTATCAGCAGCCTACATCAGCATATAAGCTGCAAAACTCATCAAATATGCCTTTTCATCTATTGTGTCAGCAATTTCATTGCCTTTTCTGGGGCAGGGGGGGCAGAAAAAAAGAAAAAGGAATTATATCAAGAAAGCTTACATCTTTTTAGCTTGCTGGAATACTACTAGATGAGATATCAGTAAACTGATTTTTTTAAACTATCTTATCCAGTTAAGTATTGTCAACAATGCTGCTCCAGCTTATTGTTAAACATTATTCTTTGAATTCCTGCAACAAACAACCTACTGTGTACAAAATCGTGAAGTCTAATCACATCTTTAGAACAAGAAGAAAAACAAGATCTTTCCAGTCAGAGGACTAAAACAATGGTATCAAACCAGGTGCCAGTGAAGGCAGCACAAAATCAAAAGTGAAGAAAACAACGCAACTCAGAATAGACCATAGCTTTCCAAATCTAGCTTTCACCACACTTTGGTCTTCCTCCTGCTACCTGGCCTGGGGGTGGTGGGTCAAGGGTGGGTTGGTCTCCAGTACTTGGGCAGGCTGAGGAGCTGCAGGCCCAGCCACAAGAAGCAGCTGAGCAGCAGCAAGGACAGCACAGGTTGGGTTCGAGCATCTGGGCAGAATGGTTGCTGCTGCGTGTCCTATTGAAGGAGTTTGAGAACTGGGGCTGGGGAAACACTGGAAGAGATAATAATCAGCATGTCTATATACCACCTATCAGGGGACTTTTTTTCTGTTAAGACATAGATTTCCAAACATCTTTTTTACTCAAAAGAATAAATTAACTGATTTTTTTCACTGGCAGTGGTATCCCTGCAAAGAATGCTACAACATGATAGAGTATTACAGCATCATGCCCATCACTGAACACAATTTTGTGGCTCAGGATAGTCATAATATTGTAAGGCTAACGATTTTCTTTTCCACTTGTTTCAATTGGATCATGCTTCTCTTGCTACTGTATTGTTCCTTATTTTCATGGTTCTTAGTGTCTTCTTTCTCAGTTCTCTTCAAAGAGTAAAGAGGCTTGAACACTTTTATCCATCATCTAAACCAGTCTGAAGCAAACAGTTTTGCTTGCACTGAGATCTTCACTATTTGGGAAGGGACTGGTTTATTTCAATTGCAGTCACGTAAAGTAATAATTAAATATGACTTCTGGGTACCTATCAACACATCACTGCTTTCTGATGTTCTATGTCTGGTCTACAAATATCTTAGAATAAAACACTTCAACTGTGCCACCCAGATTTATGTTTGCTATGCTCATTTTAGCTGCGACCACAATAAAATATGCAGCTTTTGCATCTGTCTTTACAAAGTAGGCCTTATTACACAATTCAGCCGAAATGCAAAGACAGCAAAATTATGTTTGACTATAAACATTAAAGAAACTAAAAGGAAACCCAGAAACCACAGTATTTATTTTCAGTTATATTGTTCAAAAGAAAAATAATAAGCAGTGTCATGTGAACTGATGGAAAACAACAGCTTAAATAACCAGGACACTGGTTTCATCACCTTTTTCTTCCCTAATATCATATGTCTCACTGACATGTAAATAACATTTCAGTATTACAAATAGCCTCATTTTTGAAAGGCAACTTGCAGCCTTTTATATGCTCTGTGATGCTAAGCTGTTTGTTCCCAACACCTGTGATGAAAAGAGACTCTACTGCAGAGTTCAAATTTAACAATTTATTTGAACATGTGCAGATCCAGTACGTCACTATTGCAGGTTCTATGGATACAATGGAGAATGTGCTATTGCAGTTTTAAAAGCAAGCCTACACTATTACAACCTCAAGAGATTCACAAAATGCACTACTGCAACTACAACAGTCACAAAATGCACTATTACAGCCCACAGGCAATTCACAACAGGCCACAGACCACTCACAAAACTCACTGCCCCTAAGCAATTCATAACAACTCCCAGGCTACTCACAAAATTCACTATTACAACTCCCAGGCAATTCATGGAACACACTATCACAACTCACAAACAACTCAGAATACCACACGTGTGTTAGTCAATCACCTGCAACTACAAACTTAAAGCCTGCCAAATATTCACTTACCCCTCCAGGTAAGGGCTCCCACGTAAGTTACCTTGGCCAGCATTCCTACCAAGGGGGAAGGGTCTCATCACTCCATGGCTGGAGAAGTAACTCCCCATTTCTAGCCCGAATTTTAGGGTTTTTATCCCCTGGTGTACGGTACAGCAGGCAGGGGCATGTCTCAGTAGATTAGACCACCTGGGGTGTCTCTCCCTGGCAATACTTTCCCTTATCTTTAGTTATTTGCATATCCTTGAATTGTTTGGTCCCTTGGGGTCAGACAGACATCCTCCAGCTTACTTTGTTTACTTTCCGGCAATTTAATAGTGGTTTGATTGGGACTCAGGGTATACTATTTGTTGGGGAATTTCAAGCCTCAGCTCAGGTTTTCGGTTCTTTGAATGATGCACCACTGCCTTGTTTAGTTTCCTGCTTACCAGACAACTCAGGGCTGAGCTATCTACACAGCTCCCCATGGGTCATCTCTGCAGAGACAGGGCCTCAAGGCAATCTAAGGCTGAGTTGCTCCTGCATTTCCGGCAATTTAATCGTGGTTTGATTGGGACTCAGGGCATATTATCTGTTGGGCGATTTCAAGGCTCAACTCAGGTTTCCGTTCTGTGTGTGATGCAGCACTGTCCTCTTTTAGTCTTGAGCATATTGGACAACTCAAGGCTGAGCTATCTATGCAGCTCCCCATGTGTTGTCTCTGCATACGTAGGGCCTCAAGGCAATCCAAGGCTGAGTCACTCTTGCAAGCCCCTCCTGTGCTCTGGACATTACCAAAACCTGTTTGAACTACGAGCCAGACAATCCTTACAACACCCTTCTGATTTTTTCTTCCTTAACCCCAAAGCTTTCTGGCACTGAAAAATCTTAAATTTTTTCTTAATTGATTCCTTAATAACATACATAACAACTTGTGCCACTGCTGACATTCCACAGAGCTGGCAGAAGACTTACAGTGTAGGACAACATGAGTTATTTTAACTACAACCAAAGCAAAAAAACACCTGTGTCTCACAAACGAATATTTTAATAATTTGATTTTGAACTTGTTACTGGGACAATCATGTAGCTATAGATATTTCTGTTAGAATAAATACAGTTTTATCTCCAAGGACAAGCTGAATTAATAGATTATGTATTTTATTTGATACATTTTTTTAGACTGGACTTTTACACGCTTGTTATAATCAGAATGACCAAAGCAAAAGCAAACTATTTAGAATGGAATATCAAAATATTTTAACCTACTAACTTCCTTTCTAAAGGCACGTTTTAACTTACTGAAGTATAAGGAGATTCAAGGATAAATACTAAAGCTATCTGCTACCATACAAGCCAATAAGCACAGAAAAAAAATGAGGCCAAACATAATTAGTCTGTACCTGTTACTGTAGCTTATACTGAGAGCAGCAAACCACACCTGTGTGTATGAGGCAAATCTCTTCTCCATGCCTCCCCCAACACATCTACACCTTTTGATGTGAAGGAATGGAAGATATATTACTGATTTGCCAAATCTATGGTCCACAAAAAGCTGAGGAGTCCACAAAACTGTTAAAATTAGCCACAGGTATGTCTCACACATGCCTGCTTACGGTGTCCAATGGAAAACAGAGAAAGGTAACATTCAATTTGCAGCTTAATTTTATATAATTATATAAAAAAAGACAGCATATCCACAGGATTTGCTGACCAGACTGGGGTATCTTCAGCGTTCCCCGTGGGTCAGAACCAACACTGCTCTCCCGCGACCAGGCCGACGAAGAGCAGCAAGCAGGTGCAGCTCACCCCTAAAACTGCGTCTCACGGAACACTATCCCTCCTGCTCCCCTCAGCCCGGAACTCTCGGCTACAGCCCCC